>NC_079441.1:36469335-36769335 GCF_903798145.1 Danio aesculapii | reverse complement strand
CTCTGATTCTTAAAAACGTAATTATAGTCAAAATGGGGTACTATCGAAATAAAACGTTTTCAAAAATGATTTTTAACATACAAACAAATACTGCTATATGAGTATAAGTATATTTTAATTGAACAAATCAACCAATCATAGTGCAGGAATCTGCTAATTCCATTGACCCATAACACATATACTGTATACCCGTCAGTGTTAAACTCATTGTGTCTCTATGAGTAGATGCTGGGTAAGGGTCAGGTCATATTTACCTGAATGAGATGGGTATGCTGCTCTTTGTTCATATTCTAAAGAGAAAAGCGTTTCTCAGGAATGCAAACACTCTCTGCATGATCTGACTAACCAGTGTGTGAGTATGTTTGATCATGGGTGTGTGTTTAAGTCAGCAAATTGCGAATTTCAAGGAGGCCTAACTTTTGTCTAATCGTGATAGAAGTTAAATCTTTGGCATAATTCAGCTCTGAGATTCCTCAAACACACTCTGTTCACCTGGCAGAACTCTGCACAAAGGCCTGAATTACATTGATTGAAGGAGCATGGCTTATTTTTAAATACACCATTATTTATGCTGTTCCCTGAATAATTTTAGGGATCCTCACTCTAAATATATTTCCCACATCAACAAAGCTGTCTTAAACCAGGCCTCACTGCCCTATCAAGGACAAATTATAATATTAATAACCTATTAACGCACGAGAAAATGCAAAGTGATTATCTGAGAATCTCACTGTTAGAGGTACTATACAATATATGCCAAGCTTATGGTCTGACAACTTAAAATGGAGATTATTTTGAAAATGAACTACATCTGATCTAGAAAGCTGAATTAAAGAACACTACATGCCTGCTTGGTGTTGCATGGTTGTTTTGGTTGTCAAAAAGTCATGCAATCATATAGTAATAAACTATACCTTTGCATGAACAAAAAGAAATCACATTTTTGCAGTATATCACTGTTAGACTTTGCCACAATTTTACAGCTATTTACTGCAAAATGGCAAGTAAAATACCACATACATTTTTTACAGTTCACTACTGTGATATGCACTGCATTGTGGGTAATTTTACAACGTTTACAGTAACTCACTGCATCATAGGAATTTGCGGTATATTACTACCCTATTTTAATCAAAATAATCAAGTACCTGTATACTGTAGTTCATGACAAAAATGAGACAGCTAAAAATATCAATTAACATCTTATATCACAAAATGTATTTATAATAGATTGATGAATAAATATAATCTTTTAAACCATTTAAAGTGGAATAACAATGATAAATAATAAAATAATAAAACAATAATAAAAAATACTGTTGTGCTTGATCTCATCATTGTTTGGACTTTATTAAATTGAATAGTAAATACTAAAGATAAAGGTTTAAAGGTTTTAATTGAGATCAATTACAGTAAAAGTATCAAAGGGCATTTTACTATGAAAAGAAGTTGGATATTTTACTGTAAAATGAAATTACGGTAGGGCCCTGCTACTGTAAAACACATTTACAGGTAAGTTACTGTAATGATGAAGTTGCAGTAACTTGCTGGCAACAGTGCTGCCAGAAGTTACCACAAAAATATAATAAAATGTAATAAAATGTCTAACAGTGTGCACTGCAGGGATAATAAAGGTATAGTTTTCAAAACACAGGCTGCCAAAATGCTGATGCTTTGTAAGCCTCCAAAACGGATAAAAAGTTTTCTGTTTTAGTTGAAAACTGTCACCCCCCCATTCAAATTAGTATTACAGTAGTAGATAATAGAATGAAAAACTATACAGTCAGATGTTTACAAATTCTATATCTTCTATATGTATATGTCACAGTTGATATATATAGCAAGCCACATTCATTTTCTTGCATAAATGGTCTATTTTCTACATGATGTCAACAGCATTATTGTTTGAATTAGCAAAGTGGGGGCAGAGGAAACATCTCTTCTTTAGCACAAGTGAGAGTGATTGTGTTTTCTCAATTAAGTTTACATAGACAGTTTCTCTTGCTTATGTCATTGTGCATGAGAAACTGAGACAGGGAGACGGATGTTACCTTGGCCTGTGAGTAGACAATGAAAGAGGAATTTGAATTTGTTTTCTTATTTATTTGCTGATACAGTGTGAAATATCTGCAGAGAAGAGATTTGTTACAGCTGTTCCCAAATCATTGTTTCTTTTTCTTTACATCTCAGTCTGTAAAAACAACATGGCTCAATGGCCTTTACATTCAATTATTTGCTTGATGCTTCATGCAAACATCTTCATTCTTGGCAAAACCAGATTTACTTTTGTCACAAGTGTATGAACTTATTTTTCCTGGAAGTGTTTAATAGAGGAGCACATCGAGGGAAAGATTAAATGCTAGATTGTTTATAATCTGCTCCATTTTCTACAAGATTTCATTTGATTCGGTTATCTGATTGGCTTAGGAGAAGCTGCATTTTCAGAGGTAGAACCTTTTTAGTTGCTGATGTTGGATTATCGTAATAAAAACATGGCTTAGCGTGTGATTGAGATCTTATCCTGCAGATATGGATATTGCAGATGAGGCAGAATCCTGTGTGGATTGAGAAAAGTGTAAATTTACTTCCTCTTCTGAACAGTGTTACAAATGAAACTGCATTTTATCAAGTCATATTTTTATATAATCTTTCAATCACAAACACAAAGCTTTATACATTTGCTCAACTCCCACTTGTACCTGCATCCATGTATCATGTTACAGTGTTATCTGTTATAGTATGATATAGTTATCTGTGCATAGGATAACATTACAGTTTTTCTTATAAAGAGATACACCATGCCTTCTGTAGACAAGTAATTCATTCATTTATTCATTCATTCATTCATTCATTCATTCATTCATTCATTGTCCCATCTCAAACATATTAAATACTAAATGGTTGTCATGAATGCACTCAGGACCATTTGTCAAGTCGGTGGATAAATGGTAAGAAAATGTTAAAAATAATCTTCAGTTACTTGCACAGACACATTATTGCATCGTTTGTGACTCTCAAGGTGCTGGTAGCCATAGATAAGCATTTTATAAATCACCAATGACCTTGATTTCAGCAAAAAATACATCTACACTTATAGTACATTTACATTTTTGTGTGAATTATCCATTGCTCCCATTACTTAAATACAGTAAATCAGAAGTTCTTCTATTACATCAGGGGTGTCAAACTCAGTTCCTGGAGGGCCCAAGCCTGAAGGACTCAATTAGTTTGATCAGGTGTGTTTAAGTAGGGTTAAAGCTAAACTGTGCAGAGAGTTTAACAACTGTACTTTACATCAATGAAAATTCTAGAAACAAAAACAGTTTTCTTTTTCTTCAGACATTGTCTGGGGGTTGATAACATTTTGTGAAAATCTTATCAATATAATGCATCCTTGTTAAGTAACTAGAAAATAACTGACCCAACTACTAAATTAGACAACTGTAGGGGAGCACAGGGCACAAAGTAACGCAGAGTAAAACGTAACATGGAGTTTTAAGGTATTTACTCAGGGTTAACCATGGCATGCTTCGGTTTTCACCACAGTGTCGGCAGACGTCTTCCTGCCAATTATTGTAAAAAATAATTGAAATTTGGATGAGAAACACAGGAAAAAACATTTTTGCAGCTTAAAACTATTTTTATTATACTGAAATATATATATATATATATATATATATATATATATATATATATATATATATATATATTATTTAAAAAAAAACTGTGAAGGTATGTTAGTGAAAACTTATATTGTTGTGATTACCATCTTCTAGGCTAAAAGATGAAACCATTTTAAAAGATGTAAAATACACAGTGACTGCTAGCCAGTTTTAAGGAAAACAAGAGACAGCGGGGTTAGTTGTAACAGGGTGTTACAATTAAGCCACACACTGCAGGACACCAATTAAACTAACAAAATAATTTTTGAATTTTGAGTGTAATGTTTGGAACTTTTTTTATATTAAAATGATTTTTTAATAGAAAAAAATATATTTTATTGCTAATAATAGAAATAAATGCTTAATTTAATAAATGCACTTTTGGCCTGGTGATCATAATTTCAGTGCTCATTTGTAGCAGAGGCTTGTGTTTTGTTGGTAAAAAAAAAAAATAGAGTTTGTCTAAGGCCAAAACCAAAAAGTGTTTCTTTGTGCCCCACTCTCCCCTATTCTATATCTGTAAATAACCATTGTGCTTCATCTTAATCTGTTTACTTTTTCTCTATCAATAGTTATATGAATATATGAACCAGAGAGTCATTTTGCCTCATATAACTAGCTGTTTCACACCTAACATTTGGTTCTTTGTCTATTAACATGCACTGCAGAGGTCAAAAGCTTCCTGTCAATTTTGATAAACTAATGAAACGTTTAAATGCAAGGCAAGATAAACCTTGCTACATACTATGCTTTCCAGTAATATCAAGTTCTGTGCGATGACCTGCATCTATAGGATATTGAGAAACAAGACATGCTGCACACATCATTTAAATTTGATTGGGGACATTGTGTACATTGGGTAATTTGCTTAATTCTGGACATGTTACCTAGCATGAATGGACATATTGCTCAGGTCAGGGCATTCATATGGTGAACGTCCTCATTGCATCATGTCCTCTAAAGTGCTTTCTCAGAAAAGCAGCATAAAAATAAAGAACTCACGAGTGATGTCACAATAGAATGATGGATCTGTAGCATTGCTAGAAGACATTCTACACTAGCAGAATGCAGCATTGTGGTCGGATCGAGGAGATTGCGCAATGAGAGTAATTACGGTTTTTCAGTAAGTGAATGAGAAGTGGGCAGTGTTGTGACCTTGCGTACCACTGGGTGTGGGTGAAGGTGGCTTTTCTACACGTCTTTCTCATCAGCCCTGGTTAAAGCTGTGGGAAGTTCCCTATTAACGGATGAAATGTTTCTGTAATTTCCTGAAGAGTTTGCAAATGTCTTTAATGATCGCTCATAGGTCAGATAAAAAGATGCAGCAAAAGCAAAAATTAGCAAGTAAAATCACTTTAGAACAACCGTGTGAATGTAGTGCTTTCTTGAGAAATGACATGTGCATCCGGTGATTCATATTGCTCTGATGCTGTTGAGTTGTAGATGTTCTACACTTAGGGTGCAGTGTTTCCTCTAGGATTTTTTCCAGCTGTGGTGGCAGGCCTTTTTTACACAGATCTATCAACTACCTGTGGCGTTATTTCAATGACAAATGTCGTGAGCGCAGTATTACAAGTCGAGATTGCATTTAAGTAATAGCCTACAAGCATGCGAACCTCTTTGCTTGCGCACCAAATATTTATGAATGTCTCCAATAAACCTACAGAGCGGCATTAATGAGTCCTAAAGTAAAGTGAAACGGCTATACGTTGTGTTTGCTGGCCTCACGCATCACGCACCTTTCAGTCAGCCAGTCGGTCAGTCAGCACTAAACCTTAAAGGGTTAAACAAATAGCGCACAGCACTTCTACGTTACAGAAAAGTTTGCGCTGATATAATTCACTTACCTTTTAATACGTTTTGGTGCGATTATCACCTGCTATTAAAAAAAACATGAAAGAATGTTTTGAATGACAAGCTGTAATGTAGCAGCCTTTGGCGTGGCGCCCTGCCATGGAAAAATAAATGTAGTGGAAACCATGGGGTGTACTCACACTAGGCTATCCGAACCGTCCCCAGGCACATACAGTATGACCCACATTTGCAGGTTCGTTTGACAAGTGTCCGAATCGGGCCCAGGCGCAGTTCAGTTGGCTGGCCCTGGCCCAGTTGGAAGAGGTGTGTCAGAGTGAGGTTCGGTTGGGCTTTGGCATGGTATACTTGTGTTGTGCATGTAAAGAGCGCAAAACTGAAGACCTGATGTCACTTTTAAGGGACTGTTTCATTTGGGGACTGATTTATTAATCAGTCTTACTTTTCAACACGAACTGTCATAGTTGATTAAAGATGCAAACCCCTTGCTGCACGACAGCTGCATCTTCAACAAACCTCCTAATATGTGCAGCACGATGACATTCATGAACATTTATGAGCATCAAAAGTGGTGGATCTGTTCAGCAAAAGATTTGACTGTGCATCACTGCAGATCAAACTACTTAAAATAATACAAAACAATATACTGTAACTAAAGTAATCTCCACTGTGCTGAGCGAGGGTGCTTCTCTTCCTGCACTCAAAAAATAGTTTGTTGAATCAACATGATTTACTCATAGCACCCATTGTGCATCTAAACAAATGAAGTAAACTTGAACTGCTTTGAATGTGTTATATGAACACAATATAAACATAAATTAAACATGTTTTTTTAGGCGTGTGTAACTTCTTTGCTGCTAATTGAATTAAAATGTTTGTGTTGTGTTTATCTGATTGAATCTATTCATATATTCTCAATGTCAGTAAAGCACTTCAACTTCAAATCAAGATTCATCCTTGTTACATCAACAAGTTTCGTTATTGTCCATGTATTGTTATTAAAATCTATTGTGTTACTTCAATTAGATTTGTCTTAGTTGGCAGAACTGAAGTTCTTAACTTGCAGCCAGATCACTGTGATTTCACCAAATTACCAATATAGCTATATTGCCTCATATCCTCACAATATGTCTCAAAGTACATTTTGGCAGTTATGTTAAACCATAGTGTGAGACAAAAAAACTAACATTTATACCTGGGGTGACCAACCCTGTTCCTGGAGATCGACCTTCCGGCAGATTTCAGTTGCAACCCATATCAAACACACCTGCCTGTAATTATCAAGTGCTGTTCAGGTCCTAATTAATTGGTTCAGGTGTGTTTGATCAGGGTTGGAGCTGAACTTTGCAGGAAGGTCGATCTCCAGGAACCACTGATTTATACACTAACACAAATAAACATAAAATTATAACAAGAGGATTTGTAAATAACTTTTTAAAGCTGTAAAATTGTAACATAGAAGAAAACAATGTTATTTAATAAAATACCAATTACAAAAAAGGTGTACTGAGCATCAATGATTGTTCCACTCCAAGCTTACTTGCTCTAGCACCCCATTTAAAGGAACAGTGTCATGCTGGCTAGGAGAGCTTCTGTCCAGCTACAAATGTGCATCTTCTTCATTCAATCAATACATCAGTCTTGTTCAAGCTCATGCTCAGGTTCATGCCCCAGTAACTTGTTTAAAGGGAACAGTGCAAAAATTAAATCATCAACATGCAAAAGGAACTGCAAGTGCATTTTTGTTTTTGTCTCCAAGTTACTTGTGCCAAGAATAAGTTGTCCATATACTGTATAAATGTGAAACACAACAACTGATGAAATCCAAAAGTTTAAAAATTCAGTCTGTTTAGCTAATCATGCACAGTGACTTCTTATGTGGTTTTATTGGTGGGTATGCGAACCAGCCTATAAATGCATACCGCCACCTACTGTGATGGAGGCGCAGAATAACTCACCAGAGAGAGTCGTTCATATCTTAAATCTTATTTAATCAGCAAGATCTCATCTAATTCATTTGATTATTTCTTCATTTAGTTTTAAACAACTAGAATGAATCATTTAACAGAACTAAACTCCTTCCACAAAGACATATTTGTATTTTGTATTGAGCAAGTGGCTTGTCGACTTTAAGTGTGACGGAACAGTCGCATCATCGATGACGTAAGCGTTCTCAGGCTCGGAAGGTAAAATAACTGTGAGTGCAAGCCGAGGGGAAGAGGTGAGGGGGGGACAATCACACCTGAGCAAGGTTCAAGACAACTGTGCCTAGTATGAGTACACTCTTATTGTGTGCATGTCTTTGCACACTAACGGCTAATACTGCACAGTGAATGAGGATTTGATTGGGACTACAATCACTGTGATTATTGAAACTATTTTTTTGAAAAACCAGCATGATTGATGCATATTACTGATGCATAAATAAATCTAAACGGGTTTGAGGGATTAATATTCCGTATTTTACACATGAAAAAAATGTTTGCTCAAAGGCAGTTTTAAGACAATAGTCAGTGTCTTAAAGTTTCAGAAGTGTCTACCACATTTAAATATAAGAGGGAATCCACTAAACGATCAATCTGAAAATGACTCACTCTCTAAATTGTGATGATTGGTATCCATAGCAACATTTTGGCACCTCATGCTTTCAGTATGTACTACTTTTGAAAATGTCACAATGACTAAAGACTTTGTTTGCCAGTTCTAACCAAATAATGCAGGATTGTGGTTTGTTTGTGTTCATAAATCTGCTTCACAGAGCACAAAGTTTTACATGTCTTCTCATTATACCCATCATTTCTCTGAATATCTGCTTGTTTAGTCATAACTTGGGCCAGACTGAATCTGTGGAATATTTTATTTCTTTATTTTTTCTGTGCCAAATAAAACATATATATAATCTGTGGAAGATTTTTTTTACAGTATAGGGGCTTAAAACAGATTTTTTTTCTTTTTACAAATTAATAACTTAATGTATTAATTATATTTATTTGTTTTTAAGGTTTACAATGCAAGTCGAATTAGGACCACGTGTTTGATCACCAAAAATACAGTAAGTCTCTCATATATACTGCTTATCTATTCATTGAAAGACATAAAAATGTTAATTAAATTGTATTGTACAAACGTCATCTAAACTGCTGCATATTATTCAGTTATATAACTGAAATAATTATTGACATTTTAAAAATGTATTTCATTCATTTTCCTACGGCTTAGTCCCTTTATTCATCAGGGGTCACTACAGCTGAATGAACTGCCAACTTATTAAGCATATAGTATGTTTTACACAACGGATGCCCTTCCAGCTGCAAGCTAGTACTGAAAAACACACACACACATTTACACACATACACTACAGCCAATTCACCTATAGCGCATGTCTTGGGATTGTGAGGGAAACTGGAGCACCCTGAGGAAACCCACGCGAACACGGGGAGAACATGCAAACTCCACAAAGAAATGCCAACTGACCCAGCCGGGACTCGAACCAGCGACCTTCTTGTTTAAGGCGACAGTGTTAACCACTGAGCCACTCTGTTGCCCAAAATGTATTTCAGTTAAATATATTAAACAAAGATTGAATGACGGGCTCAACAATTTGCAGAAATATTTTGATCGCTGTGGTGATGCGGTGGCATAGTAGGTAGTGCTGTCACCTCACAGCAAGAAGGTCGCTGGTTCGAACCTCTGCTGGGTCAGTTTGCATCTCTGTGTGGAGTTTGCATGTTCTCCCCACGTGGCGACCCCTGATTAGTAAAGGAACTAAGCCGAAAAGAAAATGAATGAATGAATTTTTATCAGTGTTTAATATTTACTTTTGGTATCAGCCTTTGAATCTGAATATGATGACACATGATGTCAAACTAAATAATTCCACTACTGTACAGAACAGAAACCTGATTTGGTCATGATCAGTTTTCATTACAACTGGTTTTCAATACCTGCAGTTTTTCGGTTGTCATTTCTGGAAATGACAAACAGTGTGTTGGATCATGCACTAAAATGTAAGCTTCCAACCAGATTTACAGCAATGTGTTCATGCCCAATGTAATTTATTATATTTCATCTACAACAATGTTGAGAACTTTTTAAAAATATACCATTGGTCATTAACAATTCACTTGAGCAGATTGAAACCTCAACATGCTTTCTTCGTTTCTCTCCACAATGGTAGGACCTAAAATGTAGAGAAATGATGACAAAATGATTGACAGATCAGTTTAAACACTGACAGGATGTGTGTAACTAAGCAACCTGTTAAAGATGCAATTATGACAAAGTAGTACTGCAAAAGCTCACCAGCTCTTCTCAAATACACATAGTTGTGTTTTTAGACAAACTGGGATGCAGAAGGTGTACATACTGTTTAGTAAATCTCTTTTACAGACTCTCAAAGGAAGTCAGCGCTACGTGTGCTTTTGTATATCTGTTGAGATAACCAGACTATCCCAGATGTCATCCACCGCTGGGTGTCTGTGGTCTCTGTCACCCTGTCATCACACACACGCACACACGCACACACACACGCAAAATACTGAGCTTCCCGGCAGTCATACCCCTCTCTTCCCTTCTTCTGGTAAGTTTCCTCTTTCTCCCCCACTTTTATGTGCTTTCTATAGCACTATCCAGGAAGCCAGAACAGCACGTTTCAGAGATATTTTATCAATCACACACACACGGATCTGATGTCACTGAGTGAGACCTGCCTGTACTGTTTGTTCTGGGCAAAAACAGGATTTTAGCGTCTTTCGAAATCTGCTAACTTCAAAACGAGGAAGGCCTCTTATTTGATCTAGTGTACTGTAAAGAGTCATGATAGTGGATGCAATCTAATAAGTGCACTTCAGGAATACTTGGTGCAAAGTGAAATTCATCAGTATTTGCAAATCATGTATTGTTAATTAAACATGAGTTTGGTCTAAATACATTAAGACAGGAGCAAAGCAAACATTATAATAAAGTAACTCATATACACTGGAATTCGAGAAAAAACCTAAATATGTTTATGTTTGCCTGATATTATTTGTTTCTGCTGGTTTTTTTGACATGTTATTCTTTTACATATTATTCATTATATGTAATAGGGCAGCATGGTGGTTAGCACTGTCGCCTTACAGAAAGAAAGACGCTGGTTCAAGTCGAGGCTGGGTCAGCTGGCATTTCTGTGTGGAGTTTGCATGTTATCCCCATGTTCGTGTGGGTTTCCCCCGGGTGCTCCGGTTTTTCCAACAGTCCAAAGACATGTGCTATAGGTGAATTGCATATACTAAATCAGCCACAGTGTGTGTGCGTGTGTGTGTGTGTGTGTGTGAATGCGTGTGTATGTTTTTCAGTACTGGGTTCCTGCTGGAAGGGCATCTGCTGCGTAAAACATATGCTGGAAAAGTTGCGGGTTCATTCCACTGTGGTGACCCTTGATATATAAGGGACTAAGCCGAAGGAAAATGAATAAACAAAATATTACATATATTACTACTATAATATATTGTATCATATTTTATTGTATGGCTTAATTACTCTTTGCATATTTAGTATATGTTCCACTCTTTTGTATAGTGGACGCCAATATTAAATTAAAGAAATTACAAAATGAAAATAAATAGAAATAAGGCTTGTAAATGTAATTATCATGGTAAATTAAAGGAATTAATAATCATTAGTAAATGTTGACATAAAAAAATGCAGTTCTAGGATGTGTAATGAATCGGCGACAACGGAGGTGAGGATCCACGTGCAGCTTTATCTAACCGAATCGTCAGGCAAGCAATGGTCAGAATAGGGACAAAGATTATACAGAAAATACAAAATGTTGTCAGAAAAAAAGGTGAAAGGTCAGGACAGGTGGCAAAACAAGAGAAAACAATAAAGAAAACAAAGGTTAAAAAACACAGCAAGCTAAAACAAGGAGAACACTTTGAATTGCTCACTTAAAGCTTACAAGAATCAGCAAAGAGTGTGAAAATGAGAGGTGTCTTTATAGTCCAGGTAATCATTGAGAATGAGTTTCAGCTGTGTGTGTGTGAGTGAGCATCACGTGCGCTGCAATATCTATAAGTCATGTAAAACTATTAATTGCAAACTGAAATAAATCTAATTGGATTATAAGGTTGGAATGAGATGTTTTATGAAATGATTTATATTTTTTAGCGCAATTATTTTGCGGTTAATTAAGAATTTTGCAAGGTTGCAAAACTTTGCGAGTTTTTGTTGATTTTGCATTGGATTCAACGATCGTGCAATCATGAAAAGCGAGGAGGTGTGAGTGAGTGTTGGGATTATTGTCAGCTTGGCAGACAGCATCATGGTAGTTGTAGTTGTAGTGACAGATGTTTAGTTCTCTGCATAGGCTAGATCGCTGATTATTGTGACAAAATGAAGGTATAATTTAATACATTATCTTCATGAAACATGTTAAATTAAATAGGCCTTGTCTAGTACAGTATGTCATGTTCAGTTGATCTTGCTTGTTTTCTCTGTAATTCGGTATATGCCAGTACAATATGCTGATATTATATAGTATAAAAATAAAATATAAATATAAATAGCCAATTCAAGTGAACTGACAAAGTGTCCCTAAACTTCAAACTTAGAGAATTGGGTAGATTTAATAAGCTATGACATAATCAGTGAAGGGCATCATGGTGGCGCAGTAGGTAGCAGGTTCACCTCACAGCAAGGAGGTCGCTGGTTTGAGCCTCAGCTGGGTCAGTTGGCGTTTCTGTGTGGAGTTTGCATGCTCTCCGTGATTGCGTGGGTTCATTCCGCTGTGGCAACCCCAGATTAATAAAAGGACTAAGCCGAAAAGAAAATGAATGAATGATCAGTGAATTAAACACCAGAAAATGCAAGCACTAATTGCATTTTTATTTTTATTCTTTTTTTGACATGGACAATAGACAATCAAGGAACTGTCCCAGAATTAGCTACATAGCTAAATTCTATCTGCAGTCCCTGGGCAGGAAATACAAATCACATAACAAAAATCACATAACAAAAACATAAACACAATACCAAAATAAAAAAAAAAAATTACATCAAGATTTTAATCATAAACCCCCACTTAATATTTACACACCTAATGCATTTTAACCAGCATTTCAAATGCAGCTTGAATAGGATATATGCCGAAGCATGCTAATAGGTCTTTTAATTTGCCAGTAACCTGGGTTAAGCGCTTCCCGTCAACTGTATGCCAATGCAAAAATCTGCGTGTTTGAGGTCAGTTTTCTTTAAAAATCAGCAATCTCCACTGGGTGAGTGATCTCAGATATAAAGTGGGTCTCAAATTGTACAAGAAGCACTGCATTTAATTACATTTCCCCCACCATGTCTTTATAATACGAGTATTTATTTTACCCCAGTCTATTCAATGGAGCTTCTGTGCTAGCCTGCCGATTCTGACGGGCGAGTGCAAATAAACAGCTTTTTGTTTCGTTTTACGCTTGAACAACTAAATGAATGCCAAAGTTTATTTAACAGATTGTATTTTACTTACATTACAACATCAATGCTGTAAAAGGAACCGTATAAAATGGAAAAAAAATTCCCAATAACGGGTCACAGGAAGTTTATCAGTGTGGGAAAAACACTAGCTCGGCATATACCCTATTATGCTAAAGCAGGACTCTGCCTAATGTTAATTTGTAAATTATTCCAATTATTAACAACTCTTACAGAAAAAAAACAGAACGACCAAAATCAGTCACTAAAGTTCTTTACACAATCACCTCTTGATGAAGATCTACTGTAGTTTGTCTAATATTATCAGTACGAAGGGAAACAAAATCCTACAAATATCTAGCTTGCTATTATAGTCACTTTAATTAAGTGTACTGTATTGTATATCCAAATGCATAAAGGCAATGTATATGACACATCATACAGTATATCTAATCAACATCTAGGGTGAAGTTCTGTCTCCATATGCATGCTGATGCACGTTAAAGATAATATCATTTATAGATAATGTGTAGATAAAGATTTGTTGTTGTTTGGAGGAGAGGAGCAGGTCAGTTGTCCATCTGTGATGAGTCAGAACAGATTTGAGGCGGTGTCTGCAGTGCTCAGCCTCTTCCATCAGGCAGAAAAGGGAAGCGAAAAGGGCTGACGGCTGCTGTAGGCCTCTTTTCAGTCTTCCTGTTGGGTTTAATTTAAGGACAAGAGAGAGAACGCCTGGCCTTCTGTCCACATCTCCAATCTCTCCATCCATCCACATTTATCACATGGTCCCAACGCCTCAGAAACACTGTGACCAACTTCTGTTTTTTTGTGTGTGTGTTTTTTTGACAGTTTGTGTATGTGTGTAGACTTCCATTTAGCTCAGCACATTTATGAAAAGGAAAGGTTGATAGAAAACCTCAAACATGCACCATGCAGCGATGCTAAAGTATGGAAATGATTTGAAAAACTGAAAATCATTTGCACTGGTTTGTTGTCAAAGAGGACAAACTAAAGCTTAAATTAAAAAAATGCCTGCACTATTGTAGTGTGAAGTGAAAATAAAAGCATAATCTGTTTTATATTCACAAATTTCCTTCTTTTGTCGATGGATTTCTATAAAAACAGCAGGCAGTGGTTCTCATAAAACTTTTATATAGCTCAAATATATTCAAAAGTTAGTATTTTATGACAGAACACAAACTGGCCTTAATATATTTCATCTTGGTTCGAAACCTTTTTATTTATATAAATATATATGGTCACAGAAAGGGGACTGTGACCAGAGCTGTGAGTATGAATGAAAGTTGATGGTAACAGAACATATGGCAAACTGGTAAAGTTTTTATCTTGTATAGAATGAGCAGTAGACCAGATGATGGAATGGAACCGAAGACTGATGGTGGATATGGGTAAGGAGGATACCAGGAAACACACAACCAGGAGGATATCACACTAGGAAGGAGGAGAGACGAAGACACTGGAGATAAACAGGATCAGACAGGTAATTCTAAGTATTAGTTCAAGGTATCACTGACTGTGAGAATTCATCCTTCTCGATAAGGTCGGACACAGAGTGGAGTGCAGGGTTTTATAGGGCTGGAGTGATGAGTGGGGATTAGTGTTCAGATGAGAGGAATCTTGTTGATTGTGGTGACTGTAAGCAGGGTGTTTTGTGTGATTGGGAGTGGGGAGAACCTGACCTGGCTGTGATATTATGTATATATTGAATCCATAACACATGTTTATTTCCCTAATTTAAAATATATTTTAAAAAAAAGTATAGATTGATATTTAATCTGATTCCATATCTCTGTGGTTAGTAGTTTTAAAATACATAAACAGATGTTTTAATATAATGTTTACATACTTTCTCTGTGAATTGCTTGAATTTTTTACTGCAAATGTCACATCCATAACGCTGGAGTTCCTCAAATAGTTTTCTTCTCTTAAAATCAAAACACACAAAGAAACACACCCCTCACAATCATATTCAGGTCATAAGCTCCATGTTTTTGGCCTTTTGTAAAAAAAAAAAATAAGAAAAGAACATGTTTGGATATAGATGTTTAATTTTATTCATTGTACAAAAGTGATTCTATCACTTTATGAATTTGAGTCTATCATATAAGTGGCATAGCACAAACTGCATAGCCCCCCCTGCAAGAGTGAAGGTGGGCTCTTACTGCATAATCAAATCAGCGCTCATGAGTGCTATATTATATTGACTGCTTAAACAATGCTTGTTTTTTTTAAACAAATGAGAATACAATGCGGCCGACACGTGGCTCAGTGGCTAGTGTAAAACATATTCTGGATATGTTGGCAGTTCATTTCACTGTGGCAACCCCTGATGAATAAAGGGACTAAGCCAGGGATGGGCAAACTCGATCCTGGAGGGCCGGTGTCCCTGCATAGTTTTGCACTAACCCTAATCAAACACACCTGCTTGTAGCTTTCTAGTGATCTTGAAGATACTAATTAGGGTGTTCAGGTGTGTTTGATTAGTGTTGGAGCAAAAGTCTGCAGGGACACCGGCCCTCGAGGATCGAGTTTGCCCATGCCTGGACTAAGCCAATGAAAATGAAAAAATGAGACATTCTTTTACATTTAAGCTACCCATAAAAAGCTTGTGAGATAATCCAATAACCTTCTCACCTTTAGAAATGTCAATTTTTCTGCACAAAAATCATAATGTATGAAATGCAGATCTGACGTATGTGCTGGATTTCAGTGGAAGTTTGGAAAGCCTGCTCATTGTGACAAATAACTTGATTAAATAAATCAAAGTGAAACTAAAACATACTGAATGAAAGATTTCATCATTAACAGAAAAAACTGTTTAAAAAGGCTACAGAAAGAGAATAAATAGGATGCACTTTGAGCTGCAGTCTATCACACAGTTCTTTTTTTTTTAAGTTAAACACAACGTACAACAAAGTACAGAATAATCTAAATAGATCTTTCATCCCCACACATACTGCCATATGCATGTCCCAAACCTCCCACCTGTAGTGTCACAAATAAACCATGAATAAAATTAAACATCGTCAGGTTCTATCTATGTATTCTGTCCTGTTATACCCAAGTAAAAAATGAAGCTGCCCCAGTATTTTACAAACAAATCTTGACATTTTTTCAAACAAAATGCATTTTTTTTCCAATGGCATGTAAGATTACACTTCTTTAATCCACATGGAAGTAGAAGGTGGTTTAGAATCTTTCCATCTCAAAGTTTTTATAGCTTTTTATACATTTTATAGCTGCTAACAGGGCTAGAGTGACAAATCTCTGATTAATTCTTTGTTGATCAAGTAGTGTAGTATCTCCTAAGATGGTAAATCTAGGCTCTCTATTCACATTAGTACCTACAACTTTGGCAATACTCTCTAAGACCTCTTTCCAATATTCTTTTAAGTCACAGAATATCTAGGAGAGTCCCTCTATCTGCTTTACATCTAGGACAAAGCTCTGACTAGGATCTGAGTAGGAGCTTTTAAATATGTGCAATCTAAACTCTTTGTATCACATTTTTAAGCTTTCTCACATACAGTTCCCCACTTGTCATCTGTGAATGAGCACTTAGTCTTTTTCCCACTTAGATTTTACATCGTGAATATTACCACACAGCTCTTATTTAAATTTGGTTTTGTAAACCCTTTAACTGCCCCACCAAGAAAAAAAAATGTTTGGATTGCATTTCACTAGTTGACACACCAAATGCATTTTTTTCAACACATCCCATAACTTCTTAAATATCAGCCTCTTCTAAATGGTAGATATTTTGGTTTATAGTAAAAGTACCGTAATTAATACATATACTATGAAACATCTGAAAATATGAAGCGTAAGACCTATTTATTAAAAATATATATTCAAAATAAAACATTTCTGAATACTAAATCATCTTTATTTTTTGAAGTATGCCATAAAATATTTCAGATTCTTATTTAACATGTTGTTTTTTTTTTACAATGAAACCAAAATTAAGTAGTGCAACAGGATCATGTTTGTTTGATTTTTTTGTAAAGCAACAATGCTGTGTGTGTAAATCATTAGTTAAAACAGTCATTCTTTAAATGACTTTAACAGTCATTATTTGAAACAGTCAAAATATGGTCAACCCTTTGGTAGACCACACAGTTAAAGTGTATTAATTATTTTAGTGAAACATCTCGTGTATGGAATTTAATGGATAACAGTATTTTATTGGTAATTAAATCAATCTATTTATTCTGCGAATGATCAGTTAACTAGCGTCAGTTGTCGTTCAACAAAATGACAGAAATTAACAACCTCATCTTTTTGGGAGACGCTCCACCACAGTTGATAGATTTTTTCACTGTCAAAAAAGTTGAGTTAACTTAAAATTTTAAAGCAACCAGCTGCAAAGAAATGTTAAGTTTATTCAACTTAAGTAGTTGCAGTTGTACCAAAAAAATTGGTACAACTTAAACCACTGAAGTTGAATAAATAAAATTTTTTCTATTTTTCTTTGGAGCCTGTTATTTTAAATTGTTAACTTAACTACATTTTTTTTACAGTGTATATATATATATATATATATATATATATATATATATATATATATATATATATATTATTTTTTTTTTTTTTTTTTTTTTTTTTTTATCTTTCATCTTCAAAACCCAGAATGGCCCCTCTTGGCTGATGTGTGGCTTATAGGTCTGTGAAAATGTTAATAGCTAACTCTAATGTATCAAATTCTGAAATCTGAAAACTTTTCTCTGCCTGTTTAAGTTTATGTTTGTGTGGACGCAAGTTTGCAACAGTAATGCGTGTTTTGATGAGCATTTCTCTGGTGAAATGTCTTGCATACGTTGAACATAGGTTGCCATAAACCTCTCGCTGGACTCAATTTATGATTGTTTTTGTATTCTTAGTGATGATGAAAGTCAAAACTTTCTTTCTGTATTTCATAAGCAAAGTAGAAACTGAAACATCGACTGCGTTCGTGCTTTTGCTTTCTGTTGGTGTTATGGTAGCCCGAGGAGTCAACTGAACTGAGTCTCTACAATCTGTGAAGTTAAACGTCTGAAACTGTTTCACAATGCTAACTCTCAGCTGAGTGTAAAGACTGAATTCAAGCATAGTTCTGGGAAAGCTTGAATGCATTCTCTACCGCATCTGCAATGAATGTTGTTTTTAACCGTGTTTGCTGGAAAAAAAGAGAAAAAAAGATCCATTGTAAGATTTAGTATAAAAAGTATAAAATAGTCAATGTAGTTATATATTTAGGAAAGAACTGAGCAAGAACAGAAATGATATGTGAAACTCTACTGGAATTGAATAAAGGGATGGCACTGAGGGATTCACATGGAAATGAAACAGTATGAATCTACATATTGCATTTACTATCTCTGAATATGAATGAGAGGAAGAGATCAAAAGCTTCGTTTTTTTGAGACAGCCTTGTGGATACGGCTTCAATACCCCTGTCAGGTTTGCCATTGCATTATTTTATTCTCATAATCCTTGAGAAGCAGTGATGTTCAGATACACAGAGAGTGAAATTAAATATTAACAAAAAAAATAACATAATAAATGTGTCATTGTAGCATGCAAACATGTACCAGGGCCTGTTTAAGAGATAAAGACAGTTTTACCTCTTTAAAAATGTTAATAAAAGAAGCCGTTTGGTAAAATGATCACTGTACACTTTGTTAAACTACAATTTCCAATCTCAGATCAAGGTAGAAGTCAATGTTATAAGGAAAGCTATGCATCTTGTTAAACAAATAACAATTAAATAATCCAAATATAAAAATAGTAGGCATGGGTAAATAGTAGCATACTGTAAACTTTGAACAAAGAATTGTTTGCACGTTGTGTGTGTGTGCATTCATGTGTGTGAGTGAATGCCGGAGGGGAAGGTTAGTGACCTGCACAGTTATTCTGGCCTTTAAGATGTTCTGCTGTCTCACAAACTGCACCATATTCCACACACAACCCTACAAAACATCAACTAGACCTCTTGAGTACCTGAGGAAGAACAAACAGATACAGAATCATGAATTAATCATGAAACTGTGCAGACAGCCCAGGCTTTATTCTTCTGGGCTTCTAATCCACCTATATTGGTGACTTTTCACCTTCAGAGGCTCCTTCTGTAAACAAAAGGGAAAATGCCTCTCTTTACAACCCTCTTCAGTGTGAACCTTGGACTGGGTGAGTGCTGTGTGTGTGTGTGTTTGACTATACTTATGAGGCCTAAAAATATAGTGAAGACTGTTGAACACAGATGATTGATTCAGACCATTCTAGTAAAAGAAGTGCTTATTTAAACTATGCTTATTTAAATCTAGTGTTTCAGAGACACATATTTCTGTAGGGATTCATTAAGAGATTGGGTTAGGGAGGTTTATTAATCTATGGGATATCTTGTATAATATAGTGAAAAACTAAACAAAATAATGTGTTGGTAGGTTGTATTGCAAAGTCTTGCATTAAACGTGACCTAACACACGTTTGGGCCATTGGTGAACATCATCACTTAAATAAATATAATAAATTTAATTCAAATAATGTTTTCAAAAAATATTTATTTTCTGATTAATGGCCTTTTTTGGTGTCTGCATTTACTCAATTTTCAATGGTGGTTTAATAAATAATAATATTAAATGCGAGTGAAGTGTTACTTTAATGTTTCAAATAACTTTTGTCAAAGTAAAATAGCTTATTATGGGTGATATTATGTCCAGTCATCATTCAACCTATCGATATATCTACTGTATGTAAAAACAAAACAACATACTTATTCTGACCCATACTTTTAAAAATATATACAGAAAAAGATGACTGTAATTTAAAATTACAATAATATAATGTGGTGTTTTTTTTTTTTATTAATAGTTTTTTATTATATAGGTACACGCACATTGGTCAGTTTAAATGTTTCTTTTTGTTTTATTTTGTATATAGTATTGTATTTTATTTTATAATTTATTTTAATTGTTATTTCTGTTTAACAAATGTTGAGGTGGGAAAGTGCATTCTAAAATATTATGTAAGTTAATATTCTGTATTGTTAGCTGGGTTTTATAATATAATTAATGTCAATAAAAACAGCATTGTAAAAAAAGAAAAAAATTATTTAGAAAAAAAAAGCAATACACCAGCCACAACGGCAGCATATCTGCACTCGGAAGTCAGGAGATGCACAAATTAGTATTTTTTTGTCATTATCACGAATTTGTACAGCAAACAAGCACATGTTTTATTATATTCATAACAGCATTCGTGTTTTACCGTCATGTTTTTTTTTAAATGCTAAAATAAAAACCGCTAAATCTTGCTATCTATAATCCACAATATTAACTCCTGTACAGCAGACCCACAACATTCTTTCACTCGATGACACTGAAATCCCCTGTCAGAAAAGTCTTGTGGCTGGGAATGACATTTTTACAGCGTCTGCTTCTGCTATAATGTTAATGTTGTTTTCATGTGTTTACATAGATGAATATGACCACTGTAATGCACAGTACAGTTACTAGTACATATTGCCACATTATATCGTTATGATAACATGATATCACTGCTTTCAGTGTGCAGGTGTTGTAGTGGTGTCCCATTTCTTAGGGATAAATTTTGAAGCCCTTTCCCTTCACACTCTGTTTCAAGGGCCAAGGGGAAGGGGTAGGGGTACAAAAATAGAATTGGGATTGGGCCTTAGTGTACCCTCAGTGCTGTATTGCGACAGGAAGGGCATTCGCTGATAAAACATGTGACAGAAAACATATTTTGCTGTGGAGACCCATGAAAAAAAAAATTGGGAGTAAGCGGAAGGAAAGTGAGTGAGTGAGTGATTGTAAACTAAATAAATGGGTTAAGCCTAATAGTTTGAGTGGCAACGTAGTTTAAAATGGTTTCAAATTAAAATATTACCGAATTAGTATTTCGGTGCTGCTCTCACTCTATTTTTTTTTTCTTGTTCAAACTACTTATTTTAAATGAGCTGAAACAACACAATTCTTGAGATTTCATTGGGACAACTTAATTTTTTTATGTTTTTTAAAAGTTTGTTCAAGTTTGGGAAAATTTGTTAAAAGTGTTGAGTTAACTTAATCGATTTGTGTTGGGACAACATGAATGAGTTGTGTGTAACCCAGCATTTTTTACAGTGCTGCGATTCACATCCTAAATACAGCCAATATTTCATCATACGATTCTTGTTCTAAATATGCCTATTAATAGACTCTTAAACTGTTGTTACACTGAATTACATTCTTAATTGTGTTTCTGGAAATCATGTTATAAACGGATCAATGCATTGTGTCATTATTTAGTTTTTCATATAATAAAGAAACTTTGCTTGAAAACACAGACACACACACATATTTTCAGACAAATGGCTTTTTCCTATGCAATAAATAATGCACATATGTATGTCTGCGATACACGCTTAGTTATTGGAAGACCAGGTTGTGTGTATAAGAGAGAATGGACAGAGCTTGGTTATGAATTGGAAAATTCCATAACAATTATTAACCAGTGTTGGTGATGTCCTTGTGTTACTGTGAGGCACTGGTAACTGGTGTTCACTAAATATAGCAGTTTAAATGTTCTGGGTTAAACTGTAAAAAATGCTGGTTTCCACAGAGTCAATTTGTGCTGGGGAAACATGAAGGCATTAAGTTAACTTGTTTTACTTTCATTTGTTTTTAATTTAACTTGTTGCTCATTTATGTGGATTGAACATAAAACAATTATGTCCCTCCCAAAAAAAGTCAAGAATTGTTTTGTTTCAGCTTATTTTAAATAAGAAGTTTAAACTAACAACAAACATCATTTTCTGAGTGCATGATAAATATCAAATGTCAATCTGTTGTCAATGTAAAATTGCTTTCTCTGGTAATACTACATTGTACATTAGCTTCACTCACTAATATCCTTCCTCCTTACATTCAGTCTCTCTGGAGTGAAATGACTTCATATGGATCTAGATGTGAAAAAGAAATGCACAGATCCTGTAGTTTCATTTATTGCAAGATATAGCTCATCATGTTTTTGTAAGGAATAATTATTGGTACATTTTCTCAGAACTAATTGTTTACGGCACTTGTTGTTATTCTTGTTATAATCTAACCTAAATTGATTTATAAATAAACTACACACTAGTCTTTGTGAATATTAATATTAACCACTTCTTAATCATGACACCACAGAGTTATTTTTTTAAAATAGGAAACTGAATGATTGTGAGTTAATAATGAACAAACATAACATAAAGGAAAGAATACAAGCACATATAAAAAGCTTAATTACTTTTAAACTGTGTGAGAAGCTGGTGACTCACACCCAGGACAATTATGATTTTATGGTTAGCTTAATTAGGAAAATGTCTGTAATTATGCAAGTATTATTTTCCCCTGTGATGATTGCTGTCTGTTTATACAGTATAGGGTGAAGTTCACAGCAGGCCCGTCGCGTTTATCAGAACAGCTTTCTCTTTTCCTGCTTTTTATTTTCAGACTTAGTGACAGAACAGAAATGACACAGAAACATGGTATTAAATTGCTCTGGCAATGAATACCTTTGAAGTTCTTTTTCAACCAAAAAATTGGACACCAGCTCAATGTTCAGGTTGGATGAATTATGGCTTTACGTTCACTAATGATTTACCCAACTGACTCACCCTGTTGACTAAAAGAGAGAGAGAGAAAAAAGGAAAATATGAGTCCTGACCTTTTGTGGAGGTCACTTCACTAGCACAGGAGCAAAGGTCAGACTCTGAATAGCACAAGTCTAATGGTGAGTTTAAAAAATGACGGATATGACAGGACAGATTAGAGAGACAGAACTAGAATAGGGTGGCGGAGTGAGAGTGTAGAATAACTTTAAGCTCTGTCAAGTCATATATAGATCTGGATGCTTTCTTATATGAACACTAAACGCATTTACATTTTCAAAAAAAGAAAAAGAAAAAGGCACAGTAGCAAAATATTGTCACACTTTACAATAAAGTTCCATTTATTTATTTATTTATTTATTTACCTACATTAATTATGAATAATAATTGTGCATCATTTATGGTAACACTTTAGTTCACTGTATTAATAAACCATTTTAAACTAAAACTACTAGCTTTAATAAAGTACAAATTAGATGTTTATTAAGTTAGTAAGATAAAAAAATTGGCCTTAGAATTAGAGTTTTTGGATAATATAAAACCATTACTACAAACGAACAGTTAATATCTTAATAATAGGCAGGAAATAAGCCAGTAGTTAGTAGCATTTATTGTGAACCAAACTAAAGTGTTACCTCATTTATTAAGCACAGTTCTACTTTTACTAATGCATTATTACAAGTTGCGCTTGCTAACTGTAGTTAATGAACTATGAACTAACATTCAAAGAATGACTGTATTTTCATTAAATAACATTAACAAAGATGAGTAAATACTGTAAGAAGTGTGTTGTTCATTGTTTGTTTATATTTGTAACTAACATTAAAGGTGCAGTAGGTGATTGTCTTCAGAAACATTTTTTGTTGTGCTGGTTGAAAGTTTGCGCGTACACGTGCGGCACGTTCACGTGCACACGAGAGAGTGACAGCGGTAAAAACAAATGCTCAATCAAAACTTTTAAAATCCTGAATCAATATTGGAGTTACTTTTGCTCACTGGAGGAAGGATGACACCATGGCTGAAGTATTTCTTTTAGACAGGTAATGTTCTGTTTTAGTTTTAACAACTATTTTAGTCACGTAAAGCTGTTGTAGATTGTATTGTTTTATGAATGGGTTATATGCACAGAAGTGCTGTTCAGCCACTGATACATTCCAGCGAAAGATTGATGACTATTTTCAGTTTCATAAGGGACCTTTTACAGCATCGATAGTGTTGATTTTTATTTAGTTTAACAACAAAACATTAGTAAAAAACAAAGTAAATAGCGCTATTCCACATTGGTTATATATTCACATCATATTGGTTCATTTTTGAACAATGACAACCTGTGACACATGCTACTTTGAATATTCAGTCTGAAATAGGATGTAGGTGTGGCTTAGTAATAACTTAAGTTTAATTTCTGCACACCGCCAGCCAACTAAGCATACAATAGTCACTTTAGGACTGAGTGAGTGAGAGAGTGAGACCAGCGATCCTTGCATGCTTGAAATATTGCACATTATGACAAGTTTTGCTTGCTATACAACTGAAACTGTGCTAGATATAACACAGGTTTTCATTCTGAATTGTAGTATTATAGAGTACTATAAAGTTTTGTAACTGGCGAATGACATGATCTAGTGGGTTGTCTACAGTCATCTTTAATGTGCGCGTTCGTGATTTCAGGAGGCGTGGCTTTGGACGGCAGGGGAGGGACTGTGTTTTCAAAGCTATTATGCTAAACGGTTAGCATTTTGGCAGATCGCCTACTGCACCTTTAACTACTGAAACCTTATGGTAAAGTGTTATCAACATTACTTTGCAGCTTTAATTTTGCTTTTAATGTGCATTTTAGTTATATAAACAAAGCACGTAATAATATAATCTCTTGAAATTTTACAACGTCCTTTCTTTGTTCATGACATCAGTGGATGTTATATTTTAACTATTAATAGAATCTAAATGATTATAAATGAGGTGAGAAAAGGGGAAAGAGAGATGTATGTGATTACTCAGTTTTTTTAGTAGATATGTTAGTATATTTTGCATGACCAGTTAGAAAAAAGATGGAATGGGTTTGCAAGAGCCAATATCACTAATTACTCAGTGACTGAAAGCATGCCAAAATACTTAAAACACTCAATGCAAGACAGTTCTTGTTATAATTGATTGAATTTTTCACATTCCATTTTATCTGTAGAAGAAAAGAAAACATTGTGTTTTCATCATCATATATCTTTCTTGCACGGTAACCTTCTATATATCATAATTGCTCTATTTATTATGAAAACGTTTACAATCAGATGCATTTTTTTAGATGGACCCATTGTGTTTGTGTGTTGCTGTGCATGAGGTGTGGGAGTGTTGTGCTACCTCATGCTGGGTCATGTTTGTGTGAGAGCTTCTTTCCCTCAGAGATCTGATAGATTACACTCGTCATTGCCGCAGGCTTCAGTCCTCTGGCTTGACATTTACTCTCATAAAAATTGAAAAGAGATTCTGGCATTAAATGCGCCTCTAATTTACATCTTGGGCACATCAATTAACTCATATTAGCGAGAATCATGTCAGTTTGTTTCTGATTTGTATCATCTTGAATGTGAAATACTGTTTATTCTACGTGTTAAGTGTATGTTATCTTCTGTTTAATGATGATGCCTGAATAAATATATATATAAATTTTTTTGAACAGACAGCCTTGTGAGTAATGGTGCTTGAAATGTTTGCAGTTGCTGTGCTCCCTGTTATGCTTTTTTATTTCATAAATTCTCCCCTTTAGCTGGATTTTTAAATAGGAATGATGCAATACTGTAACTTTCTGATCCATATATGCTCTGTTTTGTGTGCTTTGTACAATGTTTCTTTCCATTCCTTAAAGAGATAGTTCACCCTTAAATGAAAAATCTGTCATTATTTATGAACACTCGTGTTGACTTACTTTTTTGCTTTTTGAAGATAGTTTAAAAATGTGTCTTTGGTGATATTTTTGATGTATTGTTATTACACTGCTGCTTGCTTGTTCATCTGCAGTTTTGAAATGAACTGTCCTGTGTTCACGAGTTGGGTTCATGAGTTAATTTATTCTGTAAGTGTTAGGTTAGAAGGGCGTCTGCTTCATTAAACAAATGAGAGTGAGGAGAGAGAGTGATGATATGATATGGGGATGGTTAGGAGGCCATGATGGACAGAGGCCAGTGGGCAAAAAATCCTACTCTTTTTTTTCAAAGGACATCCTGAGATTTTTAACAGAGCATCATGACCTCGGTTTAGCATCTAATCCGAAAGACGGTGCTCACAGAGCAGTATAGAGTCTCCATCAATATTCTGGAGGGTTAGAGCCCACACAGACTGCAGGTTGAGCGCCCCCTGCTGGTTTTTCTAACACCACTTCCGGCAGCAACCCGGCTTTTCCATGTGGGCTCCCATCCAGGTACTGACCGGGCGCAGCCCTGGGGTGCGTTTCCGAAAACCATCGTAGCCAACTAAGGTCACAAGTTCCATTGCTACAAACGTAGTTTGTTGATTTGCCGTTTTCAAAATCAAAAAAAAAAAAAAAAAAAGTCGTTCCAACTACACCTCTACCCCCCCCCCCCCCCCCCCCATGCCCTATTCATTTAGAACACTCTAACATTTAAACTTGGAATAATTTTTTTTAAAGAATTAAAGTCATCACTTTTAGGTGTAATCTGCTTTCAAAGTATTTTTACAGTTCAGTTTTAGCGATCTTCATGTTTACAATTGCGCTCCCTTCACGGTGCACTTTAAAAACATTGATGTCATTTTGAACACAGCCATGGCTCATGACGAAGGCTATGGATGACCTATTATTTGAAAACGGAAATTTATGTTACGTCACCAAACCTTGTGAAAACAAAAAACATAGCATATGTTAATGCTTTTACTGTACTGTATATGACATGAGCCTGTTGGTTAGAACATTTCTGCAGTGGTTTGCTTGTGAAATTGTAAAAGTAGACTTTTAAAAAAAATTATAATAATAATAAACAATATCCTACATTTTATTATAAATAATCATCATCATCATCATTATTAATATTAATATTATTTTTAAAGTAGGATTTTTTTCATTTCCTAATAAAAAATATATATTAAATTTAATTTCTTAATAAATAGCCTAATTATTTACTCATTTATATGATTTATATATGATATTACAACATGTGTTAGCTTTTGTAAGTGATTTTATGTTTTAGAATAGAATATGTAATGTTCTTAATAATATTTGTAAAGGAAACACACACCCTATATGTGACATTTACATATATTTCAATTAATATGGAAAACAAGTTCATGTTTTCACCAAAACTAATTTTTTTTTTGTTTTTTTTTTTGGTTTGTGTAGAACAATATAATTTGCACAAAGAAATTATGGGGTAAAGAAGTAGTTACTCCGCCCCGTTTAGAGCATCATTATGGGCGTTTTACGTTATAACTAACGTTGTTCAAACAATGGATCTGTGACAGAAAAACTAGGGGTTTTGGGAGACACTCATCACTACATCATTCTTTTCCCAAACGATGCATCGTACTATGATAGTTCAGCCACGAGTTACGTCGTTGTCTGGGAAACGCACCCCTGCTTAGCTTCAGTGGACGACTATGTGAGAGTTGCAGGCTGCTGGCTATTAAATCAGGGACTAAGCCAAAGGATAGTCAATAAGTAATTGTTCATACACAACCTAAAAACATGGTCTAAAATTCGGAGTTTTTTGAATATAATATCATTGTCTGGATGATTTTGTAAGTATTAAGTGCAGGGCTGAATTAACATAAAGGCTAGGTGGAGGAAGGATGGGGCTTAGATTGGCTGGAGAATTAATTTGCGCTATGACGCCAGGAAATGCAAGTAGATAATGTGAAGTATTCTGTTCAGCTTGGTAGTGTTAAAAACATTAACACGCTACATCAGGGATAAGGGTGCCAGTAGCCCAATCAGAATTTTAAATAGCCCTCAAAATGAGTGAGCAGGTGTTCCATTTTTTCCAGAACAGTCTCATATTTTGAACCACCTAATCAAAGAGAGGCTAATCAAGCTCGTCGTAGAGCAAAAATGTATCATTCATACACTATTTGTTATTGATTAACTTGCAGTAAGAGAAGCAAGGATAGGCAGAATCATGCCAAATAGACTAATGACTGAAGCGCTGTCTCAGCAGCACGTCTATGCTAACCTTTCCACAGATAAATACTTCCCTCAGTCTTACTGAACCAGTTTAAATGCAAACATTTTTATGAATGTTTGCTTTGACCATTTATAAAAATGACAGTAATAGTTCAACGCACTGAAATATTGGTGCTGGCTCTTTCATCAACTCATCTGATTCTAAAAAAGTATGCCAGCCTGCAGTAATTGACTCTCAAGATTGCTTTAATAGGTTCATTTTGGGGTTTTTGCACACTTTTCTACTGAACCTTGGGTGCTGACTGTTCTTTAACTCACTGGGGTAAAATCATTAACCATTAAAGATGTTATATATAAATATAATGTACTCATATCCTCAATCCTCAATTATTAAACTACTCTCGTCTGGGTCACCTGTGTGTCCTGATGTCATTGTTTTAGCAAAAGCTGAATAGTCCATAGACCAGCCTCACCTAACATCAGGCATGTTAATTATTGAAGTCTGTCTGTGTATGTGTGTGTGACCTTACCAATCAATATGGGTCTTTATGTGTATGACCCGACTTATCAAGTCGTGTGTGTGCTCTCGGCTTATCAAAATGCCCTCTGGCTGCCAAATAGTATCTCATCTGCGTGTTAAGAGCAGGTCTTATCTTCCTCAGCTCTACCTTTGCACCTAGTGTCACTGCGTCCTGTTTGCTGAAGCCCATATCTGCCTTCACAGTCATCTCTCTCTCTCCAAGCACAAACACACTCTCTATCTCTCTCTGTCTGCCTTCATTCTGGATTGAAGTGATACTGGCTGCTTGCTATTGATCAAGAGCTTGTTTTTTGATCGCCTGCATGGACTGAGAGTTGGTCATTGCATATGGAGGTCCACAAAAAAGTAAATGTACAAATTGAAGTAGTCTGCAGTTGGCTAAGGTTTATTTCTAGTTTGTAAAAGGGTCAAAGATGTATGAATAGCCACCTTGTTGTATTATTGCTGTGATTTTATCCATGCAGCCGCACTATTAATTCAAACAAATCTCTTCAACAATGCAGACTTTCAATGCAAAAATATATAAAGCCATTGAGGTGTGCCAGCATTGCGCTTTAGGGGGAGCAAAAGGTCCAGTGTGTGGAAATCCAGGACACAGCAAGTTTTTGGTGTTAGTATGAGCATGACATAAATACAGTGCTCTCTGGGGGAAACATTGGGGGAAAGCATTTATGAAGTACAAAAGCATGGACGGAGAAAATACAGAGATAAAGTGCAGAAAATATGCAAACTTGAGTTACTTTTGAAAGAAAATGTCTTCATAAAAAACAAGTTGATATTTTCAAAGTTGATATTTAAAAAAATATTCAATGGCTGAATCACATCAGTTGAGAATAGGGCTGTGCGATATTGGGAAAATCTAGCATTGCGAATACAGTTACATCAGATGACTTAATATCTCTATTTGGTAAGTAATTTGGGGTCCACTAACACATTTCCGTTGTGGTCTGTGCTATTTGCAGTGCATTTCTGTATTTGCATGTATTTTATTTTCATGTGCGTGTTTAGTCAGAGACTGATGAATTAATGTTTACTATTTGCATCTCCATAAAATCTAATAAACAATCTATAAACGTTTTGGGGTCCCCCGACACATTTTTGTTGTGGTCTGTGCTATTTGCAGTGCATTTCTGTATTTGCATGCTTTGTGAGTATTTTATGCATAAAAATCTATAAATACAATCAAGAAAAAGATACAACAAAAATAAAGTGTTTTATTGTTTCTCGAGTCACGAGTATTCAAGTACAGTAACTGAATGATCAAAATGATTCAATAAATTTAATCATTGTCGTTAAAGTCAAGGGTACAACGTTGTTGACAATGGTACAATTTCTTATGCCTAAATGCTTTTAAGGTCATTATACACATATAGGCATCACAAACACATGCAAATGATAAATTATAATACAAACTTAACACTGCATATCCTGTGATGTGACTATTGCGAAGGATCATATTGCGATATCGATGCTGAAACGAAATATTATGCAGCCCTAGTTGAGAATGAGCATTTATATATGTATGTTTTGTGAATATGTGTCAGTCTGAGGCGGTGGGCTTTTCCAGCAAAGTCTCAGTTCCTCTCAAGGTACCTGTAGTTCCTCATCTCTTTTAACTACTTAAGGAGTTTTTCATTGCTAATGTCACATGGTAGGAAAAAAACATTGTTGTAAGGCTATTCTTGTAAAGCAGCCTTAAATACAATATGATTTCAAAATGTAAACAAATCTTTAAATAAAATGTTTAATATAGTTCAGTGTGCAGTATAGTATGTACTGTGTATAGGTCTAAACTGAATATTTCACTAGTCTACTACACTACAGTGCTTGCTTGTAATGTTTTAATTAATTGCTATAATGTATTTACTTAAAATGTCGTGAGGCATTTGAAACTGAATTAGTAAACTATGCATTGTTTTTCTTGTAAGAAAGAGCAAGAGATGTTGAGCACACTGCACCCCTGCTCCAACCTGCCAACACTAATATTTCATCTATCACTCCCCTCTCTTTACCTGTCAGCACAGATCTTTCAGATCTATCTTAGTAATTTTACACACACACTGAATTCTATCAGTTAAATGTCTAATATATGTGTAGTTTATCCAGCTGAGCCAACAAATTTCTCTAGGTTTTATTCTGTTTGCCCCTGTGGAGACATGCTCAGCATTCAGAACTAGATATCTTAACATTCGGCTGCAGCACAGAATGTACTGTTTGATTTTAGTCATTGTTTTCTTTTCACTGTGATCAAAACGTTTACATTTTAAAGATTTGGGATTTAATTAAAAAAAAATTATATATTAATACGCTTTTTTGTCAGGATACATTTAATTTTCATTACTGACAATAAAGACATTTACAGTGTTACAAAAGATTTATTTTCCAAACATTATAAAAAATAAATTGTTAATGGTTAATGGATTCCACATAAGTATTAATCATTTAGAATTACACTACCTGATAAAAGTCTTGTCATCAATCCCAGCTGAAAGAGTAAAAAATAATAACTTGACTTGTAGTTGATCATTTGGAAAAGTGGCAGAAGCGAGATTTTTCGATGAATCATCTGTTGAACTGAATACTGCAGAAGAAAGAAAAAATCATGATTTGGGGTTACATTCAGTATGGGGGCGTTCGAGAGATCTGCAGAGTGGATGGCAACATCAACAGCCTGAGGTATCAAGACATTTGTGCTGCCCATCACATTACAAACCACAGGAAAGGGCTCATTCTTCAGCAGGATAGCGCTCATACTCATACCTCAGCCTCCACATCAAAGTTCCTGAAAGCAAAGAAGGTCAAAGTGCTCCAGGATTGGCCAGCCCAGTCACCAGATATGAACATTATTAAGCATGTCTGGGGTAAAATGAAGGAGGCATTAAAGATGAATCCAAAGAATCTTGATCAACTCTGGGAGTCCTGCAAGAACACTTTCTTTGCCATTCCAGATGACTTTATAATAAGTTATTTGAGTCATTGCAGAGATGTATGGATGCAGTCCTCCAAGCTCATGAGAGTCATACACAATGTTCATTATTTTTCCACTGCACCATGACTTTATATTCTATACTGTATATTATTTCTGTTGAGTGACAAGACTTTTGTCTAAGCAAACCTAGACATTACTGTCTTAATTAAATAATTAAAAATTATGGCATGATCATATTTTATTTTGATAAAATGAGCTTAATCTAGATCTTAATCTTTGCCTTTCATATAAGCCACTTCTGATACCAAATTATGAACTAGAAGTCAAGTTATTATTTGTTGTTCCTAAAACTTCGATAGGTAACAAGACTTTTGTCAGGTAGTGACAAATTTAATTTCTGTTTAATGGAGAGAAGATTTTTTTATAATAAAAATAATATAATATAATAATATTTGACTAGATATTTTTCAAGACACTTCTATACATCTTAAAGTGACATTTAAAGGCTTAACTAGGTTAATTAGGTCAACTAGGCAGGTTAGGGTAAATAAGCAAGTTATTGTATAACGATAGTTTGTTCTGTAGACTATCGAAACAATATCTAGAGTAAAGAGGCTAATAATTTTGACCTTATAATGGTTTTTAAAAAATTAACAACTGCTTTTATTCTAGCCGAAACAAAACAAATAAGATTTTCTCTTAATAAGAAAAAATATTATCAGACATACTGTGAAAATTTCCTTGCTCTGTTAAACAGCATCTGGGAAATATGTAAAAATGAAAAAAAAAAATTAAAAGGGAGGCTAATAATTCTGACTTCAACTGTATGTATATATTTATATATATATATAGATGACATGTATAGATGACATGTATAAATACTTTTTAAAGTGCGTGTGTGTGAACATAGATTTTGTGTATACATGATTTTTTTGGTGGTTTTTGTCCATGAACAATCTCAGCCTAGCAAAACAGCTACTTTCAATTGTAACTTTTTTCCAAGCATTTTTGTGTTTTTAAAAGCATTCTCTTCTGTTTATTCTGGTGGTAAAAGTACAACAGCCAGTGATTTCAAGACAAATGTTCCTTGAACAACTTAACGGATGATGTTGCACAAGATACATACGTTTTTGTTTTTTTAAAATCTTAATATAGAAATATACTGCTGTTGATTATTTTCATTTTTGGAGGAATCTGATGAGTAAATTGCATGAATTGTAGAAATGCAGAGTCAGATGATGGATTACGGTGAGTGATCAGTGATGTAAAAGTGATGTAAACTGGTGTGGATTAGTGTGTGTGGTCTTGCCTGGGAAGTGTTTATCAACTGTGAGTAGAGAGGGTTCAGTGGAACGCTAAACCGTAGCACATGGATGGATTGTACTAGAGAGGCTACTGATGTAACAGGACAAACAAGTCAGAGCAGTGTAAAAGAGAAGAGGGTTTTTTTCTAGAAGTCAGAATGATGAAATATGAGGCATTATTCTCCTCACTGTTATTCTCCCACCAAAGTGATGACATGAAAACAGAACACCCTCATATAGCCTAAAGAGCTGCCAGCCTCCTACATCAATTCAAGCTCTTTCCATTCTTAACAAGTCAAACAGGCCTGCAGACTGACCAAACCCCCTTCTACCTCAAAAACACTGAAGTATTCCAACACTTTCTCATACCTAAGAATCAAAGACATCATTAAATTAAGTGTTTTTGTTAGTTAGGTCTTATTCTATGCACTTTTGTAGTAAAGGTGTTGTGGTTATGTTGTGTTTGTTGACCGTTTCTTGTGTTTCCTTTGGTTCCTGTGTTTCCATTCTGTGTTGAGGGATTACATGACAATGCTTCTGCTAAAATCTGAAAACATTTTTGCTTATTTATTGCAGTTTAAAAAAAGCAGTGCGCGTTTTGAGATCTCAATTTGCGCCTGCTATTCTCACATAATTCCACCAGAGGCTGCTGTCGACTGACTGTTTGACTGACTGAGTGACTAACTGATCGATTGACCCACCCTTCTCCTTCCCTAAACCCAACCAATAGTATTTTCAAAAGCAACGATTGACCCGCCCACCCCTTTCCCTAAACCCAAATGACAGTTTTAAAAAGCAATCCAGAAAAAGAAAAGCCCTCACCTGATTTTTACCACGTTTTTAGATTTTACCACATTCTCACCCTGTTTTTTACATGTTTGTTTTATTTTTCTTACCCACTTTCTGGAACCATTCTTCACTGGGCTCGAACCCCGTCAACCCCCGACAAACTGGTAACAGCGAGAAAGCTGTCCATACTGAGGTAAGCAGTCAACTGGTAAGAGTGAAAAGGAACGGCATCATATCGCCCCGCAGCGTTTGTTTTAAAGATGAAATGCAGCCATACCTGCTTCTGGCTTCATAATTCGCGATCTCCAGAAACGTATATAGGGCTACGTTTTCAGAATGAGCCTATGTTGGTTCAGTCTGTATGCATACACTGTAAAAAATGCAGGGTTCCACACAATCCATTCATGTTGTCCCAGCACAAATCGTCCCAACAAAAACTTAACACTTTTAACTTATGTGGCTTGAACATAAAAAATTTAAGTTGTCTCAATGAAATGTCAAGAATTGTGTTGTTTCACCTCATTTTAAATAAGTAGTTTGAACAAGTAAAAACATAGATTTTTGAGTGTACTTGAGTAATTGTCCATCTACACAACAATTGGACACTACAGGACACAGGTCTGTAGTACTTCTTTACAAAGTGACATCACCAACTACTGGCCGGGCATGCACAATTTTATTTACATTATCGTGGATCTGTGTAAACAGAGAATTGTTTGACTCAGTCATCTGCTCACAAAACCTTTAAAAATTTATGATTGTCATGTAAACAAAGCCTTAGTTTCTATTTCCAATGTTCATGATGTTAGATTGTTAATGTAGTTATTCATTTGTTGATTATGCTCACCTGTGCTTTGTTTAGTTCTATTTGATGTTGTTGCACAAGTGATGATTCTTTGTAAAAAAAATTAAAATGTGCTGCAGTTCACTTGTTCCATAACAACAGTAAGATGCATTAATTGTTCAATTATACTTTTATGTAGTTTTTATTTTCACTATAGCTGTTTCTATAGTTGTATATATGTCTGAATTCATGTAAGTGTGTTTGTACAAATGATTGGTTTAACTTATAGACATATTTGAAAATGAAATGGCAAACTTCTCTGGCTGGGGAGGCCAGTATTTAGCAGTGCATGTGGCAGTGACCCTTTAGCCTACTTAATAATCGTTAGATTATAAAACTTAAATGTACAGAAGCAATAAGCAGACGGTTTAATTATAAGTGTCAAAAGGACTGTGAAAATTGGCTGTAAAAAACAACCAAACTAATGATTAATGAGAACAAAAGCATTTTAGTAGAGCTCAGTGGAAAAAAATAATAATAAACCTCAACTTCCTCAAGACGTTTGCCCTTTAGCCTTTATGAAAGCAAACTCAGACCTTATAACATTTCATCCACCATTTTGTTCCCAATTGCACAATAGCCAATCTGTACCTCTGTTTAGATGTTTTTCATATTATGTAGTATTTAGGATAGAGTCTTACATACTTACATATGTCACATATTTGTTTTGTAAGCCCTAAATAAGGATACACATTCCCTAAAGACAGCTAAACACACACAAACGCACACACACAAATGAGTCCAATATTACACTGAACTCACTCAATAACTCTTCTGAAAGAGTCCAGAGAGAGAAGAATGAACTTTTTGCACTATACATCATTGACAGCTGTGAAATCTCTTAATGGGTTGCACTAATTTGATTGCTACCAGCACATTCCCCAGAGACGCAGAGGGGAACAGAATAGTCCCTGAGTGATTTGTTGCTTTTCTGCATTCTGGAGCTCAGATAATAATTCTGTCCAAAAAGCATAACTCAAACTTTTAAGCGGGGTGGGGGCACAAAGAGGTAAAGAGAAAGACGGAGAAAAAGATAGAAACAGTGAAAAATGTGTACATGGAGAGAAACGGAAGTGGAGGAGTGTGTCCGCCAAAGGGAGTTTTCTTTCAACACTGTTTCTTAATGTTGAATTTTGAGCCTTGAGAGAGTCAACAATGAACCTTGTTCAACCCCCCAGGCCACTTCTCTACCAACAGCTTTCTTCCTGTCCTATTGTCTTTTTGAAAGCAATACAAATTAATTAATCATAATTAGGAATAAAGGTACAGTCCAAAAATGTTTATGATTTAAAGCATTGAACACATTATATATAAAAATGTAAGTGTTTAATTCCTGTCACAAAGATGGAACGAATAAAATTCTTTTAAAATGTAATATTTTTCACACACAAATTACCGTTATTAATAATTTCTCTTTAAAAGTCATTTTAAAAAATCCAATATTTTTTAAGAATATTGATTAAAATATTTTTTCTTTGCTTGACTGAAAGTAACGTGGCTTCTTTTATATCACGAGTGCATTAAAAACACAAATACTCAAATACAATTTGTCAAATACAAATGTCAAATACAATTTAGGTTACACCTTATTATACAATGCCCTTATCGATATCTAATTATTTATACATATAATAAGTAATATTAATTTAGGGTTAACTGCACACAACTGGGGGCAACACGGTGGCACAGTGGGTAGCACGATCGCCTCACAGCAAGAAGGTCGGTGATTCGAGCCTTGGCTGGGTCGGTTGGCATTTCTGTGTGGAGTTTGCATGTTCTCCCCGTGTTCTCGTAAGTTTCCTCCGGGTGCTCCGGTTTTCCCCACAGTCCAAAAGACATGCAGTATAGGTGAATTGGGTAAGCTAAAATTGTCCGTAGTGTATGTGTGTGATTGAGTGTGTATGGGTGTTTCCCAGTGATGGGTTGCTGCTTGAAGGGCATCCGCTGTGTAAAACGTGCTGGATAAGTTGGCGTTTCATTCTGCTGCATGTGGCGACCCCAGATTAATAAAGGGACTGAGCTGAAAAGAAAAAGAATGCACACAACTGGCATAATTCACTGCCATTATTATTATTATTATTATTATTATTATTGTAATTGTGTAACAAAGTATCCCTTATTTGTTACTTAAGGGGGATAATCAAATTAATATATATATATATATATATATATATATATATATATATATATATATATATATATATATATATATATTTACTTACAATTAATAATTTACAATTTAGTAATACCAAACTTACAATTTAAAGAAGTAATAATTTTCCAAATGTAATAACATTTTGTTTGCATGTTTACAATTTAAATTAAATCTAGGATGAAAGATTATTTCAATCTTTAAACTAATGCTTTAATGTATTGTGAAATTATTATTATTATTATTATTAAAGCACATTGTATTGTGCAGTAGTAAAGTAGTATATAAAATACTAAATAGTTTTTTCCTTTTAGTAAAACAGGTTGTATTGAAGACCTTAATTATTCCCCTAATTATTTGGTTATAGTCACTTGACATGTTAATTTGCCCTGCCATCATTTTCCATGAGTTTGAAACAGAACTTGATTAAGTAAAAGTGTCCAGTGCAGATTCCCAAACTTAAGTGTTTATGCTATCATGAGGGAATTTTAATTAGAATCAGTTATTTGTGTGCAATACTGTATATATTGCATCAGTAGATTGTGCAGTAACTCTACCTCTTTATGCACTTTTTAATTGTCCTCTGTCATAAACAGTGTCAGTAGCAGCACCTGTGAGTTGGCATTCAACAATCGACCCTGTGTATTGCTACATTTGGAGCGACAGCAATATTCAGTCATCGAATGATTCGGTATAAGACACAAAGTTAGCACATTTTGACTTGGGGCATTCAGTTTTCATCCGTATGAATATGTTTATTTGAATAGGCTAAACTGTTTTTGTTTGCACTGAAACAAAGAGTTTCATTTCATAAAACTGTACTTGCAACACAATATCAATTTTTGTTGTATTGAGAAACAGGAGGTTTGGCACCTGTGAATCCCGCATGGTTTCTAGTCGCTGAATTGCCAAACTGAGTTTAAGGATTTATAGATATCTGAGCTTTTATCAGATCCGTGTCTGAAATTCATTTTCCGATGTTCTCCTAAAAGGCGAATCAGGAGAGTGTATGAATCAGGAGAGTGTATGTCATGATTCAGAACAGAATTCAAACAAATGCTTGCAATCATATCGCTAACGGTTTTAGGAGATTCTGTATCATTTTTGACAATTTTATTCAACCCAGGCTCGTTGTAAATACGTGCCTCAGCCTACAGTACATTTTTTGCAGAACATAAAATGCATAGCTCCGTGTATGTTTTGTTGCACATTTCAAATGACAAATCCACTAGAGGGCGATGTCTACAATTCCGAGAATCTGCAATGCATTTTGCAGGATACATTTTGTTGTGTGTTTCAGATATGCATCCATCTTCTTCATGTCTGTGAGAAGGTGGGTCTTGTTGTACAGATTACCTATAGTGAACCACTGACCAAAACCCTTCGCTAAACTAAACGAATAGTGTTGTCTTTTTGGCTTTCTTGTTTTATTTTTTATTTTGTTGTTGTTAACCAAGAGCAATGATTGTTTTATCATTACTTTTATCTCTTTTGTGGAAGCGTGCTTCACCAGACTCGAACCCGAGCACTCTGCATTACAATACAACACTGTAAAAAGTGAGCTACGAGCAAACTGACACCAGACAAGTTGTTTATATAGAGAGAGGTGAGGCGAACACATTTGATATCAAATCATAGACAACATTTAGTTCTTTTGTGGTGTTTATTTGGTGTTGTGGAAAAGATTACATTGAAAAGCCTTTATTTGTCAATAATATGTCCCTGTAAATATCATTAGTGTAAAAGGAAAAAAAGCTGTTCTTTTCATACTGCACCGTAGCGTTCATTTTAGGCATGATTAATATTACTTTGTTGGTTTACCAGTAGCTGATGAGGTTTTAATTTTTTTACCAGTTTGTGTCGTTGTGTTTGTGATCTCTACATACATGTTGTACATAAATATGTTAGATGTATGTTGCACTGTGTGATTTGTAATAATTCAATTCATGTTTATTTATATAGGGCTTTTCACAATGTAGATTGTGTCAAAGCAGCTTAAAATAGTTCTAGTAAACTCAAGATTTCAGAGTTGAAGTTCAGTTTGATTTAGTTCAGTGTGGTTTAAAGTTCACTGCTGAAAGTTCAAACACTGTAGAGCGAATCCATCGAAGAGCTTCACAAGTCCCAATCCAAGCAAGCCAGTGGTGACAGTGCAAACTTTTGGACATGACCATTATTCTTCTAGCCAAACTTCCCGAGTGGAGCTGCAGTCTAGGCGCCGGAAGCTGGAGAAGCTGGATGTCCATCATGGAGAGGTCAGGCTGGCCCACAGGATCAATGCGGGACTCATTTGTCACGGTGGTCTTTCAGGAATAAGTGTCCACACTCCATTCCTCCATGATGACCACAGCATCCGCTCAAGATACAGCCTGGTCTAGGATTATGTATACCTTGGGATCGTCTCTTCACAGGTCTTGGATCGCATCAATGACGCTGCATAGCGTCTAGGGATCTCGGAATGAGTATCCCCAGGTGGAAATAGAGAATAAAGAAAATAATTAGAGTAGCTGCTGTTCATAGTGTATTTAAACGACATGCTTTATAAAAAGTGTTATAAAGGAAAATAGCCTAAACAAACATAGAAACAAACATGTAAGCATATGAGAGTTTCTAACAATGTCTGGTGTATTAAGTAGAAGTAATAATCTTGTAATGATTGCTGAAATTACAGAAAGAGTTAAAATTGTAATAACTTTTTACTTTCCATTCCCCCTCCCCCCACCTCATATGTATTCAGAATTTTAGCTAAATTTTAACTAAACAAATAACAATATTGTACACACATTTGTTATGTTACAGCATCATATTGTATTATTTAATCTATTTTTAATCAGAAACAGCTATGGTAGCGCTCTATTGTAATAACAGCTCATAAAATTTAATGCCTGACATCAAGTGGGCATTTTTACAGCTTAGATTCAACCATTTAAACATTTTCAAAATGTTTTCAAAACATGTCAAGAAAGAAAGTAATATTTGTAGAATTAATTTTCTACTTCAATTGATGTTTATTTGTGTAGCGCCATTCACAATAATTAGCAAACCAAAGCTTATTACATTACTGTCAAAATCAAAATCAGAAAGAATTAAGGTGTTTTGTATAGGGTTGACAATAAATATATATATATATATATATATATATATATATATATATATATATATATATATAAAACCTGGAGTTATTGCATTAATGGACCTATACTCTTAATTTTATTCATTATATTTGTTGTATTGTCAATGCTAACAAAAGCATTTAACAATAAACGTTGTTGTCAGATCCCTCGTGATTAAAAAAGGTTTTTTGGTCTTAAACTATCCATATTATTGTAAAAAAAAAAAAAAAAACGTAGTTTTTTTTCTTTTTTCTAAATAATTAATACTGAGAATTGATAGCTGATAAGAATTTGTTTGTGTCATTGTTATTTTCTCTGAATAGGATAAGAAATAATTTCCTGTTTTTCAGAAATATTTCCGGTCTAATAATTAAGATATCTTTATCTCTTTTTTTTATTGAAAAAAGTGATATCTCATGCTGAGATGGTGAGTTGCTCTGCGTGTTTCACTGGCCTGCTATTATGTGAAAATGGTGCTTGGTGTAAATTTAGTGTTTAAAACATTTTCCCCCATAAATTGTTAAGTTCTCTACTTAACTGTGTTAAATGATACCCTTGGTATTATTTTAGGAGGCTTCAGAATTTTTTGTTTATGAAAGCAAGTATGATTTTTCATTATTGAAAGTTTTATAATAGTTTCATTATGCTGACATCATTGCTTTTATAACGTTAATAGTGCTTCATACAGTGATGCATCCAGCTGATTTTTTTATTGTGTGTAATTTTATAAACATATTGTGTCATAATGTGAGTGGGGTGTGGGGGTGTACTGTATGTGAGTAAATGTGTGTTTGAGACATGACTGTGTTTTCTGATGCCTACTGTGAGCACGGGTAGGCTTCATGGGTTAAGCAATATTTGTGTGTTTTATGCTGAGCGCTGTGAGTGTTTGTAGATTTGCAGGGAATGATTAAGTGCTGTAATCATTGGCTGACTTTAGTGGATGTCAGTGAAATTGCTTGGAGTGAAGTTGGCAATTGAGTAAAAGCTGTCCATAGTTGTTACGTATTTGTGTTGTGACAAATTATGTTGTTAATTTGTCCTAGATTAGTACATTTTCCTGACCCAGTTACAGTACATGCACACAAATACGCTTAGTCAAAATGAAACCAACACTAAAGCAGATTTTAGTTGTTACCAAATCAAAGTAAAGCTGCACTTCATCTATCGCCGTTTTCTCTGAGGAGACAAAGGAGACAGTGCCTTCTTATCCCCCACATTCAAGAGATGTAAAAGAAAATGCTTTTTTCCCCAAGACATAAACAATAAAAATGTTATATGTTTCTAGGTTGGGTCATTTTGGGCCTGGGTGTGTATGAACTAAAAATTACTAGTAAAATTATAGAACTTTCAATCAGTGTCAAAAAGAATTACAAATGTAAAATTTGTTTAAAAGTGCTATATAAAATAAAGTTTATTATTATTTACAGTCCCTTTATTCATCTGGGGTTGCCACAGCGGAATGAACCTCCAACTTAGCCAGAATATGTTTTACACAGCAGATGCCCTTTTAGCTGTAGCCCAGTACTGCGAAACATCCCACCCAGGAAAAGGAAAAGCACCAAAAATGTTCCAGCAAATATGTGTTTTTACGATTTTTGTTTTTTTAGTGAATCCACCAGAGGTTCTCGCAAGTGGCATTCGTGCCTGCTGTTCTCACATACTTCCACCAGAGGCTGCTGTTGACTGACTAAATGACTGACTGACTGATCGACTGACCCACCCACCTTCTTCCCTAAACCCAACCAATAATATTTTTAAAAGCACTGATTGACTTGCCCACCCACTTGCTTAAACCCAATCGACAGTTTTAAAAAGCAATTCAGAAAAAGAAAAACCCTCGCCTGATTTTTACCACGTCTTCAGATTTTACCACATTCTCACCCTGTTATTTACTTGTTTATTTTATTTTTGGCTTTTGATTTTGTCTTACCCGCATTCTAGAACCATTCTTCACCGGACTCAAACCCTGTCCTGGTGGTCAACTCCTTTCTGTGTCTCAAGTCCACCGACCTACATGGCGAGCTACTGGACAAACTGGTAACAACAGGAAAGCCGTCCATATGGAGATAAGCAGGCGGCTGGTAAGCACAAAAAGGAACGAAGTCATACCACAAAGTGTTTATTTAAAATACATACTCCTAGCTACATAATTCATAATCTTCAGAAATGTATGTAGGGCTGCATTTTTAGAACGAGCCTATGTTGGAAACATCCATACACACTCAGACACACTCATACACTATGGCCAAATTTTAACTTACCCAATTTACCTATAGCCCATGATTTTGAACTGTGGGGGAAACCGGAGCACCCGGAGGAAACCCACACAAACACAGGGAGAACATGAAGACAGAAATGCCAACTGGCCCAGCTGGGACTCAAACCAGCAACCTTCTTGCTGTGAGGTGACAGTGCTAACCACTGAGCCACTGTGTCACCAATTGTTATTAATATTATTATTATTATTATTATTATTAAAACATTTGTAGCATTATTTCACACATTGTTGGGACTAAATTTGTTTAATAAACATTTTCTATTTACAGACGTGCTGAAAATCATGTTTTTATTTTTAAGTGGACATTTATGCAAGTAAAATGAATTTATTTAGTTTGAAAACATTTAAGAGTAATACTGATATGGTATTAAGTACTACTGATGTAGTGTTTAGTTAAATGTCACTAATTTCATTGGGATTAAATTCGAGTAATTCCCAAATTATATGTTCTTAGACAGTTTATATGATACACTCACATAAAACCTGCCAGTGTATAAAATGGTAGATAGATTTTTTTAACACACGAGAAATAAAAATGTATTTAAAAAGTTTTAAATTACAAAAATATTGCATTTCAAATATTTTAATAATAAACTAATATCTTCTTAAATAACTGTTCAGCAGTGGATTGAGGTTCAGAAGAACACACTGTCTCATTTTATCTTCAATATAAACTCATTATGTTCTTAATCTGCTCTTAAAATCAGGGAAAACAGGCAAACAATGATTAACTCATTACAGATATCAGATGAATCTCATATCAGTTAAATCTAACCATCTCAAACATCACACCCGAATCAAAAACAAATGAAAGATACATGTATGCAAAATATGTCTTAATATCATTTTGCACACTCAAAAATATTGTTGTGGATAGTATATGTGGTGAGTTTAATCAAACTGTAAACATCAAATGCAACTGGAATTTAGACTAAAGAAAACCCAGAGAAGAGAGTTTGCTTCCTCATTTTAAAAGGTCTTGCCACTTTCATCTTCTAACTGTAAACCAATGGACTGAAGAGCAAACCCTTCCACCATCTTATTTACAGTCCAGTCACTGGTCATCAAGGGCTGTCATGTTATGGAAAACAGGAGTCCCCTGATACCCAAGTGAGAGCATGCTGTGTCACAATGGAAACAAACAGACTCGGGCTTTACGGCATGTGGGTATGAGCAGTGAAGTCATATGATACCAAAATATCCTCTGACACAGATACTCATGTGCTCATCTCACCAGCTCTTCACAGTGTTTGTCACTAATGCAGATGTCAGAGTGAATATGCAGATTCTTAGTTAATGGCAGCTCTGGGATTAGGATCTGGTATTTTATATTAACATTTGTTAAACTCAATGCATTTTGGCCATGTGGACTTTCAGAAAGTAGCTACTGTATTTTAATTTTTTCAACTAAGAACGTCCAAGTGTGCACATGCTGTACATTCATCATTGCTGACCGTTTGTCATTTTCACCACACCACAAATTACAGCATGTATTTAACAACATTCTGATGGGAAATGACAAGTTAAACATTTTGGGTCAAGAATGGCTGACTCATTTGTCTTGCTGAAGGTAATTATACATTCAGCATTTACAGTATGTGCCGTACAAACACACAATTAAACAGTCCTTGACAAACATCCAATATTGATTGAACTTGACACACAGTATAAATGATGTTTGCTTAATATTTCAATTTCTTCACACATCACGTCTCATTAAATCTCAAGTGTACTCGTTACTGACAATGCTGTGTCCCTAATAAACAATTCACTTTCATAAAATCAAGTTTTTGTGGTGGAATTGATGCCAAAACCTCATAGCAAATGTAGTTTAAAAATTATGTTGAATAAAGGTTATGCGTGTAAAGTTAAGTAATGTTAAGTTTTCATTCTTCTTTTCTTCAGCTCAAGGTTTACTTAGTTTGCATTTGTGTACAGTGCGCATGACACAAATTTTGTCACTTTCGTTTTGAATTAGAAATGAAGGAAACAAAACAAATACAACAAACTACTGAAGATGGCAAAAATAACTGAAGTCTACATTGGTGAGCACTTGTGTTTCTGCAACTTGTTATAAAATTTTATATGAACACATATTTTGGTATGTATCTGTTGGAAAAAAGGCACATCACTGGACTAGGAAGAATTTTTCTAGTGTGCCTTACAAGTACCTATGTTGGTGTACACTTTCAAACTGAGTACATTTTGAAAGGCTGTGCATTCAACTTTATGCATACACTAATGCTGAGTTCAGACTGCATTACTTTAAAATAGAAAGTATCTCTGATAACTTTGTCTCGGTCTGCAAACTACATCTCACAACCAAACATACACGAGAAGTGACATGGAAACAACGCAAGGTCATGTAATACATCTTTTGTTATTAACTACATAATGAGAAAGACGCATTTAGTGGGGTAGAAAATCTCCTTATTTTGCTCACCTGGCTTTGAAGGGAATTAGCAATTTCTTCTCAACTTTTTTCTTTTTCGACCCTGTTGTGGTATTGCTCAGATGACATGTCAAGCAGACACAGTTGCTCCTGCCAAATTTCCACTAGTTTTTTTCTCCATTTCTTGGGTCCAATTAAACCGAAAATAAGCAGTTTTAACTTCTCCCCCAACCTCCCTCTGGCCCGTAGATACCCATACAAGTGGATGCCGCTCTCTCATTGGCTGTAGGTAACAGCCAATGTTATTTTCAATCAGAACACATTTCACATGGCATGATTTGAATCACCGACAGCTCCAGATACTGTATTTAGCACACCAAATATCTCACTGGTGTCGGCGACTCATCTGCGATTCTCTCAGATCGCGTCTTTGATAGTTCGTACTCTGTGATTGTTACTCACGTGAATGAGCACCGATTTGCTTGTGATTTCAGGCATTTGTCTGCGATTTCTCAAAACCAAATGGCAACATCCCGCTCTCCCTCATGGAGCCAATAGGGAAGTAACTGAAACTGCAATTCATCGACTCGCCTTTGGGGGCTGGCTCCAGGAAATCCAGATGTTCACTGACTGCAATGCTAAACTGGCCCATTTTACAGTTGATAAAAACATGTTTACAGCCTGGTACAAAAGATGGTTTTGTTGCATATAACTAATATTACCCTTCATGACAAATGTGAGGGGATGATTTTTTAAATAACTCATCTGTTTCGTTTTTATTAAGTTATATTAAGTCTGCATAATTAAGGGCATGGCCACTTCAGTGACAGCTAGGTCTCGCCAGTCGCTGTTATGTCATTCTTGCCGAGTAGCCGCTGAACTCAGCATATATTGTATTTTTGTTTTGTTTTATGTTTCTTTACACAGTCATTTGCCTTCTGGAATTATTTCTTACAATTATCAGATAATATGGCATGCTGTGTGCACTTAATTGTGCTCACAAACCATTCAAGTTCCCTCTATTTCCCAGGTGAGTTGAAAACATATGCTTATATACCATCTCTATAATTGTTCTTGTTTTAATTAAGATAATTTATCATTTATAATTTTCTCTAGACCTGTAATGCACTCCAGAATCTGACAGATTGATTAGCTGTAGCCTCTAGAACAGTCGTCTGAAGCATTGTCATAGAGTATTTTGCCTGGATTTCCTAAATATCCTTGCATTTACTAACACAGACTATATTTTGAAGTAATTTTTGTTTTCCTCCTGTAGAAAAATGTCATAAGAACAATGTTTAGTGGCTAAAGTTATTACAATAGTGTTTTTAAAAGTCTAAACACTTTATTGACATAGTACACAACCAAGCACATGTGGTCAGAACACAAAAAAGTCGCAATGTAATGAAGTATAAAGTGTTTCTCCCAAAGAAAAGCCCGTCTAAGCAGACATCTGTAGCTCCGCTCAGACTCCACCTCTTTGCCCTTGTTTGGTAACCCCCGGTCGGTGCGATGACGCATGAACAAAATGGCAAGGGTTGGCCATGCCTTCTTGTAGCGTCATTTGCGCTCTTCAGAAACCTATTGTTGACGTAACGGATACTACGTCCATATCTTTTACAGTTTATGCTCAAAACCTTTGACGAGTCAAAATAGGGGCTAAAATCATGCAGTCTGAACTCGGCATAACATACTATCTATTTTTCCTTTGCTATGCAAAGGCTTTTGCTTGTTTAAATAAATGGATGTTTTGAAAGGCTTCAGGTAAGTGTTTTATTTGTGTTTATAAATTCTTGTAGTGTGAAGATTAGGGCCAGTGCTAGATCAGCTCATAATTCATATGATGACCCCACAGTATACACATTACACACTGAGCTTCAGCATGTAAACAGTAGAACTTCCAAGGGTGTGACAAGCTGATGTCATCAGGACAGAATGTCATGGTCATTAGGCTGTCATCAACCGCACAGTATGTTTTATAGTAGCTCAACTCCTGCTTGTTCTACAAAATAACTGTAACTCTTCCTAATTATAACTTGTCACATTCAGAGTGAACTAACCTAATCCCCTTCTGTTTCCTAACTTACACATCTTATCTTCTCTCTGATTAATGTTGCTGGTTAAGATGTAGATATCTGTAGACTCCCCCTTTATGGTTCTGGACTTCATCATCCACAATTTCAAAAATATGAAAAGAAAGATATTTAGAATTGCTATTAGATGAGAGGAAAGATAAAACATGAATGCAAACACAAGCTCACAGGCTTATAGTTACTTTGTGAAAGAGGCCCAGAAAAAGAAGTGGCAGCAACAGGAGGTAATCATCAGTCATACAGGCTTGTGAAGAACACCCGATGCCGTGTACTAGATACACGATTTTAGACCAGATTTTTTACTCACCAACAGTTTTCTGGAGATTGCAGAGAAAAACAAAATCTGTGGATAATCAGAGCTCATTCATGGCCTTATTCATGGCCTTATTCAGTCTGAAAACAATGATAAGATGCTCTACCTGCCTGTCAACCTATATTTGCATACCTCCACACAGCCCAATTACACATAATCAGCATGTTTCATGATGCTATGCACAACGAGCAAGAATGGAAGGCAAAACACAGCTATAATTACATTTCTCCTCAACCAACAACACTTGGCCCAGTAAGAATACGTAAGAAAAGGAAGACAACGGTAGAATATGCTACACCTTAAAAATGTCTGAATCAAGAAATATCTAAAAGCAGAATTAACATTGGTGTTGCTTTTCTACCTGTGATCCCTCTGGTTCCTCTTGTTATCTAGCCTAAATACACCCCTAAACCTGACTCCCATCATAGTCACCAATGTAACCCTTCCAGTTTCCTTTGATTTAAACCAGCAATTCTGCCATAGGATGCAGGGGCACTGTGAGGGATACTAAAGGCTCTAGCATCTGTAGCAAGTGCTCCTCTTAAAATCAGAGGAGTGAAGTTTACTTGCCCAGATCTGGTCCCCTAAACCTCACTCACTTGGTTGCACCAATGTAATTACTCCAGTTGTAATTCACCCCCTCCAAGCAGGACTTGAACCAATGCTTCTTGTGTAGGAGGCAGACTCACTGACATGTATTCTAAAGATTGCAATTACCAATTCTGGGAAGGCTGGCATGCTAACCATGACGGTAAAGACTACAGCCTGTCTTGTCGGTAGTGCACCTCTCAAGATCAGTAGGATAAGGTTTACTAGCTGGCCTTTGTTACATTCACTCCCATCTTGGTCAGGACACCAAAGAAGCATCAATCTCTAATGCACCTCTCAAGATCAAGGGAGTAAGGTTTACTCGCACAGCCATCCGGTGCACTCACCCTCTTATCCTCACTCCCATCTGGGTCATGGCACCAGTATAACACTTCCTTTTCTACTTGACCTATGATTTGAACTAGTGTTTCTGGCATAGGAATAGGTGCACTAACAAAGATGCAAAAGACTGCAGCCTCTATACCCATGCACTTCTCCAAAACATCACTTTCATCTGGGTCACGAAACCAATTTAACACCTCTGGTTCTACTTGACCCACTCCAAGTAGGATTCAAGTTGACAGTTCTGGCAAGAAATGCACATTAACAAGTACAGTAAAGACCGCAGCCTCTAGCGTGGCTCTTGAGATTAGGAGAGTGATGTTGGTGTCTGCATGGCATCAGTGTAACCCCTTCAATTTTAATCAACCTACTCTAAACACGTCTCAACACTGCACTGTAAACCCTAATAAGTTGAGACTACTCAGATGATTTGAGGAAAGTGATTCCCTCAGTTCGTTTGAGTAATGAGACATCGACTCAGTTAATTTAGTTGAACAAATGTAGTCTCTACATTGAAATAACTCAAATGTTTAAGTACAGACAACTTAAAATGGCTAATAGACTAAACTTCTAAATTTTTCAGCTTTCATATTTTTCACTTACTCCCAAGACCGTTTATATCAAAGTTGATATTTAGGCGCACCATATTGGTGTTTCGTAACATCTAATACGAGGTGGGTGGTTAGTCCAATGCTCAACCCCTAACCTGGAGGACCAAGCCATACACACATAGACTACGGACAATTTAGCTTGCCCAATTCACCTATAGCGCATGTCTTTGGACTTGTGGGGGAAACCGGAGCACCCGGAGGAAACCCACGCGAACACAGGGAGAACATGCAAACTTCACACAGAAACGCCAACTGACCCAGCTGGGACTTGAACCAGCAACCTTCTTGCTGTGAGGCAACATTGCTACCTACTGTGCCCCCATATCACCCCTGCGTGTATATCAATTAGGAAAATGTATATAATGATTTAAATATCTACTTACTATAACTTTTCTCTTTCATCAGATGGGTCCAGGTAGTGCCTCTGTCCTGCTGCGCTTTAGCAAAATTCAGCATCACAAGCAAAATGACCACTTTGTGCCATACAACTTATATCGACCAATCAGCTCGGTTGTCAAGGCAGAATTTCGAGCACAATCAATCATTTTAAACTGAGACATGGTGAATCATTTTAAGAAATTAAAATGTTAAGTTCAAGAAGTTTTTTGCTGCCTAATGAGTAAGTTAAACCCACCTGTTTAATGTTTGATGCCAAAACTTGGTATTTTAAATAATGTCAATTAACCTAATATCTTTAGTAAAGACAACATGGTTTACAGTGTGAATGAGACATCAGGTAGTCTGAAAACATTGTGTTGGACTCTACTTACACCATCTCTCATCATTGTGATTTGCAGACTCTATACTCTATAGACTGTGCATGTTCGTGTATAGCTTTGGAGAGAGTTCTAAAAGGAGGGTGAGATCTTATGCTTTTAAAGCTTGCTATTGCTAGCCTTTTCACAATTGCCTACCCTAGATTTAAAGGCATGTACAGTTGTTTATTGACCCCTCTGGGATCTGCACTTAGACGACTATGTGTTTTTGTGTGTCAGCATTTTTGAGGAACCGCTCTACAATCAAGAGCTTGTCTGTACAGATGCCACTGCTTTCTAATAAAAAAAACTCATCCAAACAAAAATGTTTCCTTTGGATATGCTGGATTAATGTTTTTGTTATTGCTCATAATATGTTACTCACGTTCCTTCAATTGAAGAGTTAATCAAAGTTAGGCAAAGGCATGTTAACAATCTGCCTTAATTACTTCTGCATTACTTTACGCACACACACACACACTTTTAGTAGATATATGACTACTATAAAAATTAATGGCAACCTCCTGCTGCCAAGTTTGCCATTGTATCAGCCTGTCAGAACACATTTCTCTTTCTCATGTCATTTGTTCTGAAGGAAAGCTTGTGAACTTCATTCCATGACAGCGGCTTTTGATCACTGCAAACAATTGGGTTTGGATTGGACTGGATTTTTCCATCTGTTGACCATAAGGGGAGGAGAAGAGAAGGGCAAAGTTCTTTCTTCGATTGCGCTTACAGTATGTGCTGACCCGATCAGGTGCCAGGCATTCCTGAACCAGCACATGGCACAAAGTAGGTGTACAGTGGGTACACACAGAAGCTAAGAGTCTTATGGACTTGCTGATACTTTGATGAAGATTTAAATGGCGTCTCAGTGCACTACAACACAGTGACATAACAACCCCTAGTTTAATGGACTGTCGAATACAAAACAATTCCTCTTTTGTTCAGCTGCTTGTTTTAGTTGAGATTCTGTTTTTTTTTTATTATATATCATTGTTTTTTAGGGGTTTTACACCTTTATTTTTATAGGACAATAGAGATTTCAGACAGGAAAGCATTAGGAGCAGAGAAGGGGCGAAGGATCAGCAAACGACCTTGAGCCAGGAATTGAACTCACTGTGAGCACATTGGTGCTTCAGTATATGTCCGTGCACAGTACCACTAGGCTATTGGCACCAACAGTTAAAATTCTGTTTGAGTTATCTTCTAGAACAAGTGCAATATGGTTAAAAAAATATCAATGGAATATTTTATGAAAATTAGAGCCAGATGTAGTCTAATTCCTTCATTTTTGTAAGTGCCTTGACAACAGAGTGAACATTTACCTTTCCTTTAAGGGGCAATATCTGCACTCTGGAATTGTTTGACCATGTTGTTAACTTTGAAAGTGCATTTTTTACATTACCTTGTTAATCTGTTATCATTTATGTCAAATATTAAAGTTCAACCACTTAGGTTCATTGTGCAGGGGCATTTTTACCCATTAGCTTGTTTTTTTTTGTGGCCATTTCTTTCCTTTGGTTTGCATTTTTGCCATATTTGAGACCCTGTTTGAGCTATTGATAATTTAGCGACTGTTTCTGCACTGAAAAGCTTTCAAAATCACCTTACACAGGCTGTGTGACAACATGCCCATCTTTCAAAACACAAGACAGTTGTATATGTTCCTGGACTGAGTGTTGCAAGGCATTATTGCTTAGGTTTGGCAGTTAACCAAGACAATCACTAACATATATTACATACATTTATCACTTTCAAAGTGATCATATTGAAACTGAATGAAAGAGTAAATTGAAATAAAACATAAGGTCAAAGAATGCTTCCAGCAAAACATTAAAGTTCAGTTCGAAGCAGTCTGAATTCCATGTGGTATCAAAATCAGCCACTATTAATCACTTGAGCTTGGAAAGCATGTTATGTTCTTGTGTTTTATTCATTTGACCATGAGACCTGTTCATAAAACACACACATGACGACACTGCTTGTCATGATCCCATAAGTTCAGTAAGCAGGGTTTGCTTTCGTGTGAATGGTGCATAAACTCTTCTACCTCAGCTTGAATGCTCAGACCGAGCTTTTAATTAATATAGCCAAGCATCACCCAATAACTACTATTTATCTTTAACTCTTGACAGCATAATAAGAGGACATGGCCTTTGTGTCTGACATCAATGTTCTTCTGGTTTCTTTATAAGTGTGGTGGAACATACATTTTGCTCGGTTTCATTGATTATGTCTCTCCGAAAGATATTAAACAGTTTGATTTGAGTACTGAGGCGTGCTCTTCAGTTATTTGTTTTCAAACAGAATCAAATGGATAATTATGGTTCAACCAAAGTATTTTTGTTATGCACATCATGTAAACCAAGAGATTATTGCAAACCAAACCACAGATCTGTGATGTGATATGGTGGTTTATACACTGAAACATGTAGCAGTAGGAAAAACACGTTTGCAGTCAAGTCTGACACTAAACGAACAGTAAGGCAGTTGGGACAGCATCATTTACAGTTGAAAGCTAAACCTTTAACATATTTGGGCAGCTGTAATTGTTTTCAAGAGTTGCAGCAAGAGCTCTGGACTCAAGCATATGCTTCAGGTTGTGAGTGCTTTGGGGATTTTACTGTATTTCATGTCAGTCTCAAAGCAGCAATGAAGAAGTGAAGTATAACTCTGGATTATATCAGGGCCAAGTTGGTGAAATGGTGCTATCAGCTTTTAAACTCGTGGGAATACACACAAACACACACTGCCATCCATTAAACATCTTATCAGAGGTTGAAAACCAGAGGCTAGTCAAGATGGCTTACGCTTTAAGATTTCACATTGCTTTTGCAATGTTGTAAATGTCTATTTTTGCACTTTTATACATGGTTGAAAAGTAATAAAATAATCAGTCTTTATTAAGTGTATTTCTAAAAGAATGTAGAAATAAAGCATGCGCATACAATTCAATTATTTACATTTTCTTTGTTTTCCACTACTATAATATATCAAGGAATATGCTGCACATTTGTGGTATATCATGATGTAATTTACAATAGATCATCCATGAATAATTCGATAGAAATAGACTAAAATATCTTGTTTTTCTCTCACATCCTCATATCACTTTCCAGGGTTTTTTTCACATGGATGCATTAAAATATAGTCAGTGTTTTACTCAATGTTCTCCTCTCAAAGTTTTTTGATTAATACAACGTATGTGCATATGTTCTCTTAGAGATATATAGGATATCCCTAATAATGCTGCATGCTTTTAATGTTCAGTGTTTGAAGGCTTTGTAGAATAATGTCGCATCTAGAAAATGTTTAATTAAAGATCACATGAGTGCATCTTAAATCTGAAGGTCATGACATTTTGTTGTTGCTGGTCCAAGATTAGGGAACAAGCTGTGATTTGAGGTTAGATCATCTGGTACTTTAAGTATGTTTAAATTCAGCCTCAATTCACACCCGTTCTCTCTTGCATTTCAAGTTTTTTATTGGATTATTTATTACTGTTCTTGTTGTAGTTTTGTTACTGTTGTTCTTTTAAATGCTTGTCAGTGCATTCATATAGTGAGCCTTCCTATGATTGTTTAAACTAATAAATGTTACTCAAATAACTGGCTCAAAACTTTATGAAGTGTACAAAAAGTAGATCGTTTTCAAACATCTTTCAAGAAGTTTTTCTGTCTCGGTTGGCCAAAATGATAGTGCTTCCCCTAAACTCAAATCATTGGTTGAGCTAATGTTGCGGTGTTGCATTTACCAAAAGCATAGTTAAATATAGTCACAATTTCCATTGATACAACAGTTCACCCATTCAGTGTTTCCCAAATTGGTTTTTCCAACTAAAATTAGCAAACATCATGGTGTGGTTAGATGTACAACTCTCAACATGTGGTTTAAAGCATAGTCACAAACAGATCAAGCAAAAACTACAAGATTAAAAAAAGTAGTTCACTTAACCCATTTATTCCCAAATATGTTACTTACCTAACATGCAAACTTCAACCGTTCTCTGATATTATGTTAGCTAAATTAGGTGTCATACCTGGTCACAATAATGACCAGTGGGAAAGAGCACAGCCAGAATTGCACTGGTGTGCGCGAGCACTCGGATTAGGGTATGGGACACCAAACTTGGCCAAGTCACTTCATTTCATTTTTAACTGATTGATATCAGTTACTATTAAATTCAATACTACCAGTTACAATTGTTAATAAATTCCCATCAATTGTTAAGAAATGTCCATCTCTTGTTTATTTAAGATGTAAAAGTAGAAGGATATGTAAACTGATCTGGCCATGTGAAATTGAAACTTTTTATCAAAACAATCTATTTTTAATTTTTTTATTTCAATGTTTAAAATGTTTAAGTTCATTTAAGTTTTTAAAAGTCAACAACAACAACACATATAGAGGTTCTAGAAATAAGAAAAAATGACAATTGTGACTGGTGGGATTAAATTGGTTAAACTCAAGCTTGCATTCATTTGTTTCGACTTGAGTGCAATACCCCAATTCAACACTTGAACCAAAAAGCACTGCACAGAACTATATACATTTATGCATTTATTTAGTATGCTTCACACAGGTTAGTGGGCTTGACAAACCACCCGTATACACACTTTTTTCTCTATTTAACCCCCCCCCCTTCCCCCCTCACCTATCTCTAACACTTAATTCTCTGAGCACAAACAGTTCCTTTGTATAACTACCACTTCATGTGTATATTGCCTCTTCTTGTTGAATTGCTGAATGCCTCCTCAATTATAAGCTGCTTTTGGCAAAAGTGTCTGCTAAATGACTAAATGTAAATGCACAACTTTGATTATCATTATGCAATATATAAACACATAATAACATAAAAATACATAAACAAGTATATATTTTCTTCTAATAATTAGGGTCTGAAAACACTGAATATTTTACATTTTCTGTAAATAAATGCTCTTAACAATATTCCTATATGCAAAACAGAATAAGGGGTTGCTCTGACAAAAAAGTTGAGAATAAATTTTTTATATATATTTTAGATATGCTATCTAGAGTTTGTGGATGGAAAGTTTTTGGTTACTCAGTGGACTTGTGAATCAGCACAAGCCGGCCTACTGCACTGGGAAGTGGTCTGCACTTCCTCTTTCAGTCGGAGAAGCTCAGGAGAAAAAGAGAGACACAGACAGCAAGCCTAGTCTCATGATTTGGGGGTGGAGGAGTTGTTTGTAGTGGGACTGTCTTCATTCTTGCTCATACACACACATAAGACTTATTCCTTCACACACTGCTTGTGTTTATTTGTCTGTGCAGGAAGTAGATCCTCTTACAGAGCATGTGCTTCTGCATCATCATGGCGTTGTGTGTAGCATTTGGTGCTGATCTTATTACAGTCACAGTTATATAAACCTTCAGAGAACAGCTCCGCATAATCGCTCCTTCAGTCTGATTGTGTCTGGTGCACATTGGGGCAGCTGCTCATCAGGGTGAAAGGTGAAATGAGAAACATTAAGAATGCTGTGCAAAGGTTAGCTTACTCATATTTATGACTGGAGCCTTTTTAAATGCTTTCGATGTCTTTCATTATTCTGGCAGAAAAGAATTCTTTTGTGCGCTGCTGGGGGGTATTTAAAACACTTTAAAGTTTGTCCATCTTGGAGTTAAAATTTGCAATATTCATAAGTCCTATCAGTTCTATGTATGTTTTAGCGCTGTCAAATTATTTATCATGATTAATCACATCCAAAATTGAAAGTTTGTATTTACATAATGTGTGTACATATACTGTATATATATATTTATAAATATTTTTATTATACTTAAATATTAAATATTTAAATTTTATATATATGGAAGTCAGAATTATTAGCCCCCCAGATTATTAGCCCCCCTGTTTATTTTTCCCCCGAATTCTGTTTAACGGAGAGAAGATTTTTCTCAACACATTTCTAAACATAATAGTTTTAATAACTCATTTCTAATAACTGATTTATTTTATCTTTGCCATGATGACAGTAAATAATATTTGACTAGATATTTTTCAAGACACTAATATACAGCTTAAAGTGACATTTAAAGGCTAATAATTTTGACCTTTAAATGGTTTTTAAAAATAAAAAACTGCTTTTATTCTAGCCGAAATAAAACAAATAAGACTTTCTCCAAAACAAAAATATTATCAGACATACTGTGAAAATTTCCTTGGTCTGTTAAACATCATTTGGGAAATATTTAAAAAAGAAGAAAAAAAATCAAACGGGACTAATAATTCTGACTTCAACTGTATGTATATTCATATATATATAGTATTAAAGATTATGACTTGACACACATTATTAGGTAGCACTTTAGTTTAAGTAACAATTCTCACTATTACCTAATGCCTTATTACCTGCCTATTATTAAGAAATTGGCTGTTTATCAGTACTTCTTAAGTACATATTGTGCATGATCTAATTCTCCAACCCAAATCCTACCTAATACCTACAACCAACTGCTACCTTGATAGCTATTAATAAGCAACATTTAAAATGTTTATTTCATTGTATGCAGTTTATTGAGGTAAATGCCATAGTTAATGTTTTATTAATAGTAAGAATTTTCAAATCTTAAAGTTTGACCCTATAGTGAAACATAGATTTTGTGTTGTTTAAAATGAATATACATATCTGAAAACATAGCATGTTTGTTTGACCAATTGTCATTTTATGCTCTAAATGACAACATTAATATTTAAATTGGAGGAAAAGTCATTTGTAGTTTGCAGAAATAAAAAAAGTAGATCAAAAAGCTGTAAAGAATAATTATGTTATAATATATTTATTAGATTTATTAAAAAAGGACTTATATAATTGAATATTCTCTAAACATAATTTTTAACAGGTGTTTTACCTGTATTTGAAAGTGCATTGTGTTGTGTTGCTTGTAAAATAAATCAATAGTGTCCAGGCAGAAAAGCAGTTCTACTTTTTTTAGTATAGTGTACACTGTAAAACAAACCTATTAATGAACAGCTTTATGTGAAGGTTTTGTGAGTCATGGGAGTTTTCCATTCATTTTCCAATCGATGTGGAAAAGTTTAACAAAGTGACTACATGTTTGTTAAAGCAGAGATCAAGCTCTCATGATGCAATTTGAAAATATAAATCAATGGAAAACACCTATGAGAATACATTATTAGACATATTCTTCAGGGTAACTATAGATGCTACTACCCCTGTATTTGGCTTCATACCAAAGTATGTCTTTGTATCAGTTGTATAGCTATGCAGACTAGAATTTCTTCATTCATCCCAAATCCACTCCATCCCATTCCTCAAATAACCACAACAAGCTGTAAGCGCTTTTACTATGAGAGCAACGAAGGGAGGATTCCGTATCCCTATCCCCCTTCCCCGTCCCGAATCGGAGAAGTGATAAGATCCATTAGGGACTTAAGATGGGATCCTCCTACAATAGCGTGCTCTGTGTGGGACGTGTGCAATGGCCTTATGAACCAGAGCATGTGAGAACCAGGCTCTGCTTTTGGCGCACGCAACACTGATTCAGCAAATATGCCATAAACTCAAGCTCATTACATATAGCTGCAGTCGTTCATTGATAAAACATACATTCTGGACAGGATCTTCACTGGTCTACAGGATGTTCTGTTCTGCACGGTTTATATGGGGATGTCTGATAGACTGTTCATACACTTTAACCAAAACAACAAAGAATGTTTTGGATCTGTGACATTAAGGACAGTCTGTACTTTTTATGTTTTAAACTTTGGGATGACAGTGAAATTGGCTTGTGTGTTCTCCCAGAATACCAAAACCAGAACCCAAACTGTTTTGTGTCTGTTCAGTGTTAAAGTTTTTTGTCAATTAAAAAAACAAAAACAAGAAAAAGAAGAAAATGAGAGTTGAGAAAAATACTTCAAAAAGTCTCTGTTGGTTTACCTCCTCACCACATATCAGAAATAGCCGTCCAGGCCAACACAGGTCATCTGGCTTTGTTTGTTCATGTTAATATTTATCCTTTGAAGTTCACTGAAGGATCAGTCCAGAGAACATTGGTAATTATTCTGATGAATTCCCCACATCTCAACTCTAAAAAACAAAAAGGCAAATTGAAAAAATATGTATTCTTTAAAGCAGGAAAAGGAATCTTAATATTTGTGTTAGTTCATAATTTCTGGCACATTATTTCAGTCATTAGCGAAGTTCCATCCGATAATGTGAAATAACTTTATGCGCAAAAATGGAATATCGCATAAAAACATTCGAATAAAGCAGCGTTTCCATCCAACGAGTCAAAGAGAACAAAATCGTCACTTCCTGATTAACTGGTGCCAAAATGTCAACAGTAAAAACTGAATTTGCTGCGGTAGGAGAAGCTGCATGAATCTTTTCTTTATTTAATAAATGACTTGCGCCTCAGAAGACAAATGCCGACACGCAATGAACACGTGGGGACGTTTGAAGGCGTCAGACGTATGAAGTATTGACATATTAAAGGCGGATGACCAAAACAACATTTTAGATGTTTTATAATGTGGTCAGCCTGCTGGTTTGTCTATTCACACACATTTTTATCATCACATGATATCATGATCATCACACTTATAACAAAATCACATGACTTTTTTAATGCACATACTGGAATTTGTTCGGTAAAAGTGTTTTCATTTGTCAGCACAATAGTCTAGTGGTTAGCGCGCCGACATATGGTGCAGTAGCACGTCAGGACGTCCCAAGTTCAAATCCCGACTTGAGGACTTTTCCAACTTTGCTTCCTGTCTAAATACTGTCCTATCTAATAAAGGCCAAAAATAAATCTTTAAGTGTTTCCATTTTAGTTTATGCGCATCTTTTCTTATCGAATAAAAAGTTTATCCTACTCAGTTATGCGTATGCGTTTTTATGCGCAATTTCAAAATTAATGCACATCTTAGCGTTTCCATCAATCTGTTTTTTATGATGATTTTCAAAATGAATTAAAATAGGTGTATGGAAACGTAACTATTGACAGTTATTTGCCATTAAATGTTATAATAGGGCTAATCCCAGTTATCAGATTTTGCCTTTTTAAAAGAGATGAAGATTTTAGCCTTAATTCAGCAGAGGTCAGTGAGCTCTTGTGTTTCTTTGCTGGAGTAAAAAAGAAATAAATCAATGTCATCAGCAAAGGGATTTTGGAAAGCAGCATTTGGAATATTCCTCTAACAACGCAAACTAGCTCTCTGAAAACAATGGGGCCTGTAAAAATGTCTCCCTCTGAATTACTGCGTGTTTTCGTTGTTCTAGAGAATGAAGCATTGAGGGTTTAGGAATCCTAATAAAAATCATTGAAACCATAATGCGTATATATGCAGACTTTTATAAGTGATAATATTTAGAATGATGCTTTGAGTACTGCCAATCTCTTAAACTGTAAGAAACTGGACAGGGTCAGAGAGAGCTTTAATGAATATATGACGAAATCTGATTCAGATCGGAATCTGGCCCAGATAACAGCGCAGATACATATGGTCCAATGGACTGCGGAATCTGTGGAGGCACAACTGAGGTAAAATGAGCTACATGTGGTAACATTTAAATGAACTGATTTTATTCAAATCAAAATATTCTACTAACATCACTTTTCAAACTGAGGACATAAAATTGCACACTTACATAGTAACACATACACACAATAAAGGTAAGTATTTGAAAAGGTTAAAGGGGCAGTTTGCCCAAAAATGAAAATCTGTCATCAGTTACTCACCGTTCACTTGTCCCAAACCGGTTTGACTTTAATTTTTCTGTTGAACACAAAAGAAGAGATTTTGAAGAAAAATCTGTAACCATTGACTTTCATAGTATTTGTTTTTCATACTAAGTCAATGGTTACAGTCTTTCAGATTTCTTCAAATGATATATTTTTTAGTTCTCCACAGATGAAACTTGAGTAAATAGTGAGCACATTTTTATTTTTGGGTGAACTAACCATTTAATTAACCCAAAAGGTTATTAATTGTCATCATTTACTTACTCTCATGTCATTCCTGTTTCATTCATTCATTTTAGGGTATGTTTACACTGTGTCATTTTTTAACTAACAACTGAAGAGATTTGTGGCTAATAATCAAGAAGAATTTTTCCTCTAAAAGTATGCTCTAAGAGTGTGAGGCAAACATTCAAGCATGTAAACTAAAGATACTGTGGAGCCTGCTATCAGAAGCTATGCTGTAAAATAACTGATGAGAAGCTATGCTGTAGAATAACTGAATATGTAAGGCACTGATTATATATGTTAAATACCCATATCAAACTATATCTCTGACAGGATTTTAGGAGGATGATTGATATAGTATCAAATTATTGTACCATCATGACAATATATGAAGATACTCAGAACAGGGGAAATAGTCAAGAATACCAGGACCAACTAAACCTATACTTGAACTTTCAGTAAAGTAAAAACTTATCAAAAGTTGGTCAGAGTTATATGAGAACACACAGAGGTTGGGCAAAAATCTGTATAGAAGCAGGACCATAAACACATAAAATTCAGAGGGTCTAGGGGAGACTTTAGGTCATTCTGAAGGGCTGTTTTCAGACATCTTGGCTTTATGTTTCAATAAAGTCTATTTTCTGGTATCCAATACCTCCAGTCTGATCGTGGTTAATGAACGGAAAGGTTGGGTATCTACGACAATAATTTGCATGACATGAGCATTTTTAAATTCATTGACTTCAAATTGACATCCTGCCTTTGTGTTATATGTTCAGTCTATAAGTAAGGACTAGACAATCAAACCTGCATGACTGTATATGCGGAGACGTAAAAAGTTATATATATTTAACCTCCTAGGGCTCTCAACCTCTTATGTCTTATGTTTTATATTTTGTTACAGACATACAGTGTCATCCTGCAACTGTTTTGCAGCATATGAAATGCCCCAAACACTATTTTGTTTAGACTTACTGTCTAAAATTGGACAAAAAATGTTGTTTTTATTGATAGTCAAAGCATGTTCAAAAATATGTGTGTATGTGTTATTATGCATTAAAAAACAGCCAGGAAAAAAAACTGCTGTGTTCAAGGCAGAAATAGAGTTTTTCATTCTATTACACAAAGGTGACTTTATTGTGTTTTATGGAAATTCGGACCACAAGTCCACATATATGGACATCATTTTTCTCTAAAAGTACATCATATCAAAAGGTGATACTTAGGTTTTATTCTAATAAGGTTCCAATAAGCCCAAATAGCAAAGAGAAATTAACAATGCATGTAAAAAAACAGCTTGGGCCTTAAGAGGATAAAGTAAAATTGCTAATTACTATCAGTGATTTTAGACATTTCCATGGATCTGTGTCAGCTTTTAGGGTTTATTAGATTATTGTCATGTAAACATGACTTCTGCATGCACTGAAACTCAATTCACCCAGTTATAAGCTACAAAAAGCAATGTAAAAATGTCTCCAGTGGGTTAAAAGTAAATATTAAGTGATATTAATGCCTCGTGTGTGCCAAAACTCAAATGTCTTTACTTCTGCAAAGATATCATTTTACATTTACATTTACATTTAGTCATTTAGCAGAGTCATTTAGCATATCAAACATGCATTCACAAGAAAACCACACTGCAAGTGGGTTGTTGATATGAATCTGTAATACACTCGCATGCCGTTGTTTTATTTAGGTTCTTGTATCCTGTACATGCATCACTTGAATAAAATAAAATAAAAGACACTAATCAAGTACGCTTGAATGTTTTCATTAGAGGTACAGAAACATTTCATTATTTGTTTCAAAATATCTCCTGTGTTCTGAAGATAAACAAATGTCTTATATTTGCAGTGGCGTGAGAGTGAGTAAATGATTTATTTCTGGAGGACACTGACTCTAAGGTAAAAATAGGTTACAGTGTACCTGCCTGAGATTTACATTATAAGCTATAATGCTGTGTTCAGGTCTAAGGAAGCCCTGTGCACCAACTCTGAGTGTTTAAAGTCCAGCTGAACTTCTGCCAGAGAATGTCAAGCCCACGCCCTCCGAACCAAACACTGGATAAGCGCCCGGAGAGCTCACACGATAGGCCAGTTGACTGCGGCCATTTCAGCCAATGATTACGGCTGTGAGGCGAACACCCCACCCTCTCACCCATGGGCAACCGGGAGGAGATCAGGAGGTCTCTGGGTTGAAAGGTCTAACAGAGTGTTTTACTGTGGCATTGACGCTCACTCCGACACTTCATTCACACCCCTACACACTGTGCTGCCTTAAAGTAAGTGATTTACTGACAGTGAGTCAAAAGATCCTTTGGGAGTTATACGTGTGCCGAACTTTTCGCCCTGATGGGGTTTATCCATCATATTTCAGCCTTTCACCCAGTCAGTTTCAACTTCTGCTCTTCATGTGTGCTTAGTTGTTCGTTTTAACGCACAGCTTTGCTAGATAGCATGTGCTATCTGAAATCCAAGTGGTAATCTTCCTACTTTTGAATTTGAGTTGTCTCATCTTCAAATGCTTTGTTTGAAGAACTGGCCGGTTACTTGGAAACATGCTATTTTGACACCTTAAATTAGACTAACAAAAAAATAAATCCAAAAGGTGGTATTTTTCCAATTGTGCTATTTATGGTCATTATTAGTCAAAGTCAAATTGTATACAAGATAAGTAAATGTATTCAGATATTTCGTCACCTTAGAATTATAAGGTTCTATCTGAAAATTGAGTTATTGACATATTCTTATTAAATGACAATTTATTTACATAATGGGATGATTTTTATAAGTTGTGTACATTTTAAGACTTGTTATTTAAAAAATAAGTGTTACACACATACTGTTTGCTATATGGAATGGAAAAACTTTGAAACTCAATATCTTAAAATCATTAAGACCGCAGATAGAACCTCATAATTCCAAGGTGACGATTTGTTGTTAACTTTCAATACACTATTCTGAAAATTTGGTCTAATACATGCTGTTTATACTCAATTACCTTGACAAAATATACACTACCTGACAAAAGTCTTGTCGTCTATCCAATTTTTAGGAACAACAAATAATAACGTGACTTTTAGTTAATCATTTGGTATCAGAAGTGGCGTATATTAAAGGCAAAGGCCTCTAGATTACACTTATTTTACCAAAATAAAATATGATCAGGGCGTCACGGTGGCGCAGTGGGTAGCACAATTGCCTCACAGCAAGAAGGTTGCTCGAGCCTCGGCTGGGTTAGTTGGCATTTCTGTGTGGAGTTTGCATGTTCTCCCCGTGTTGGCATGGGTTTCCTCTGGGTGCTCTGGTTTCCCTCACAAGTCCAAAGACATGTGGTACAGGTGAATTGGGTATGTTAAAATTGACCATAGTGTATGAGTGTGTGTGTAAATGAGAGTGTATGGATGCTTCACAGTAATGGGTTGTGGCTGGAAGGGCATCCGCTGCGTGAAATATATGCAGGAAAAGTTGGTGGTTCATTCCGCTGTGATGACCCCAGATTAATAAAGGGACTGAGTCGAAAAGTAAATGAATGAATGACTCCCATGAGCTTGGATTACTGCATCCATATTTCTCTGCAACGACTTAAATAACTGCAATGACAAATAAGCGTTATTACAGGACTCCCAAAGTTCATCAAGATTCTTTTGATTCATCTTTAATGCCTCCTCCTTCATCGTACCCAAGACAAGCTCAATGATGTTCATGTCTGGTGACTGGGCTGGTTCAATCCTGGAGCACCTTGACCTTCTTTGCTTTCAGGAACTTTGATGTGGAGGCTGAAATATGAGAAGGAGAATTATCCTGCTGAAGAATTTGCCAGTCAAAACGAGTCTGTCTTCATGCACTATTGGTATTATTGTAAAGCTTGGTAGTCAGAAACTGGATATAATTGGTCATATTTACAACTGGAGATAATTTTGATGTCAGAGTTTTAGAGGTGGACAGACTTTAAACTTTAAACATGATGGAAAGAATGATAGCTGCTATGACTGATCTTTATTATAAGCTTTTTAACAGGTATGACATTGTGTTGTCATTAAATTGCTTATCAGATAGCAGTCTCGTTCCTCAGTCATTAATATGACTTAAGAGGCTGTCTGATTTCTGTATTTATGATCATTCTGATAGCATGAGAAGTCAACACTATGTCCCTTTACCTGCCGCTCGTCCATTCATAATAACATCCCATTTGCTGAAGCTGGTACTGCGCTAGTGATTGCTAACTTTCTGGGATGCTCTGTAGAAAATTGTTATTTTTTGCATTAAAGACGAAGTGCAATGAATCGGAAAAAATTACAAGTCAGCCTACATGTTTTGTTCCATTGAATTTCAATCACATATATGGCAGTTCTGAAGGCCAAGAGTGCAATCTCATACTGTGCATAAAAAATTGAATCTTTTGCTTATAGCAATATTCCAGTTTGGTAAACTCTGAGCTCTAGAATTATATTACATGAGGACATGCGACCTAACTAATCATATATTGTCTTGGTTGGTCATGGTGTAAAAATGATAATGAATTTCCAATAATTTTTCTGTTATTTTACTGTCTTGTTGTACATATGTATTTTTTATTATATTGTATATTTTATTGTATATTATTTTTATCATTATATTGTTTCAAACTACTATACTGTCAATAAAGTCACTTTGTTAACTAATAGTTGGCTGTATTTTATGATTTATGGGTTTTTACCATTTATTTAATGCTTTTGAATGGGATCTTGACCTGTGCTTTGTCAATATTTGATGCTGAAAAGTGGAGATTTTTAATTGTGTAAATGTGAAAACTATGTTTTCAGAATTGAAGGAAAATAGGGAGTAGTTTGTATATTTTCGATTTATTATCACTGACAAGTTATAATTATCAAGTTATCAGTTCAGTTTCTCTAATTGGCTTACTCTGTAACTTGATTTGCTAATTTCCATGTGATATGGTCTTGATAAAGTCTACCACTTAAAGCTCAAAGCAAACTGAAGAGCATGGTTTAGTTATGTGCTGAATGAGCACAATGTGTAAAAATGCTTTCATTTCCTGGTGTAGGTTCATCACCATCACATTTACATATAATGGACTAAAAAGCTAACAGTTCATACTTTTTTGTTTTTAACTTACACTACCGGTCAGTAGTTTGGGGTCAGTTTAAAAAAAAATTTGATCAAGGCTCATTTATTAAATATGAAAAATAATTAAATAGTTAAATATTTATTAACATTTTAAATAACTGCTTTCTTAATGTATGTAGTTTCAAACTAAATTATTACTCCAGTCATTATTGCTTAATAAAAATAACATTATTCATATTAATAACAATAATAATAGTAATAAATATACGAGTGATTTCTAAAGGATCATGTGACTCTGAAGACTGGAGTACTGAAGCTGAAAATTCATCTTTAAAATCACTGAAATAAATGATTAAATTAAATTAAATGATAAACTACTTTTGAACACTTATTTTATAGTGCAATAACATTTCTCAATTCTATAATTTATACGGTATTTTTGATTAAATAAACACAGCCTTGGTCAGCAGGAGAAGCTTATTTTAAAACATTTAAAAATCCTACTGACCCCAAACTTTTGACCGGTAGTGTGTGTTAAACGAATTTGTGGCAACCCTTATGTTTCATCCCTTAAACCAATGATATAAATAGTTAATGATACCAGTCAAGAGTGTGGCGGTTTGATTGTCACTGTAGAGGGATTAGCACTTAGAGTTGGTACAAAGCCAGTTTGACTTAATGATATGTCTGTCATCATAGTGTTACTGTTGGAGCAACTTGTTCCATATCTCATGCTCACTGAAGCAGTCCTACTCTCACACCGTGACTCCTCACACCTTTCCTCAGTGAGGTCACAGCTTCAACAACACTTCAAAAATACAAAGAAATCAACCATGACTGAATGCATTCTACTCTGCACGTCTGTTCAGTAATTGAGGAGATAATATTTACATGTATCCAATATTAATGGAAAAGATCACCCATAAATCTTCACTTCTAATTAGTATAGCTGGTGAGAACAAAAGAACATATGTTGAAATACAGTAGTCATTTAGTTTCTATACACTGTAAAATTATATGATCAATAAGTCTTGAGAACATATTTTTAATTAATTTTAATTTATTAAAGAGCACCTATGGTGAAAAATCATATGTCATATTGGGGTGAAATAAACACACCCAGTCCTTTTTTTTCAAATTTAACAACATAAAAACGCTGGACCAATTGGAGCGGTTTTCAGATTAACCGCAACTTTACTTAGGAGTGCGGTCCCCTCGCCCACGCATTAACATGTTCGGTAGTCATGTGTATAATCATATCATCAAGAGAGGAAGAGCGCAAAGCAACCAGGAATAAAAGGTGTGTTCAGTTCACTAGGATCATCAATCATCATCAAATGTGATCAAGAGTGAGTTTCACAAGTTTAAAATGTTTTAAAACAGAGCATGTGTGTAATGAATTACAGCGATTCACTTCAGATTCACTTCATCAGCACAGCCGCGTGTCAGAACAATTTAAAAAGAAGATGCTTCAATCACAGTTTGTGGACGTTAAATCAGGTTTATTTTGTACATTAATATAAGAGTTATCCATACAGCAGTGGAGATTACCAGTATCATGTCACATATGCGTGCAAAACGAGTGCAAAGCTTAACGCGCTGTCTCTCTTTCTCTGTGTGTTTCTGTGTGTCCGAGCCATGTGTGTGTGTATGTCTGCGCTGTGTGTGTGTGTGTGTGTCTGCGCTATGTGTTTGTGTCCTCGCTGTGTGTGTGCGTGAACTTTGTGATGACATTGTGTGTGACTCATTGTTGCAAATTCACAAAAAAATGCATCAAATACTGATTGTTAAAGTTCTTACTGTAGTATTTCTCACACACGTTATGTGAGATCTGCTTCCTGAGGCAGCCAAGGGCGGCGATTGCTGACTGGCATGTGGGAACGGTAGGCGGGGAGGACTAGCCTTAAAGGCCCAGTGCAAAAAAACAGCAACAACCTTTTTTTTCAGCTATAATACAGACACTTCAAACAGATATAATAAATCATCTGATGGGTGTTTTGAGCTGAAACTTTACAGACACATTCTGGGGACACAAAAGACTTATATTAAATATGAAAAAAGGGCTAACCTATGTGCCCTTTAAAAAAAGTTAATTATGTTCCAACTTAATTTTATGAGTTACACAAGCTGTTTTAAGTCAGTTTAATAAGATGTAAGTTCAAATGACTCATAAGGTTAATTTGATTCAGCTTTACAGTGTAGTATTTTATTGCTACTATGTAAATCAATGGCCAAATGTTTTCTAGCATTCTTCAAACTCTGTTTTCAACTGAAAAAATAAACTCATACAAGTCTGAAATGATTTGAGGGTGAGCAATTGATTATATTTTAGGTTGAAGAATCCCTTTAAGTCTCATTTTATAAATATTCTCTAAACTGTAAGAGCTGTAAATTTGTCATTGTTTTATAGGACATTACAACCCTACTGTGTGTTTTTAAAATGTAGCAACTCAGCCAAAACAATTCATTCATTCTCCAAAGCCTATTGTGTAAGTAAACTGACCAATCACAAAGGTTTTTTCTTCAACATTTGATCTGTGTTTGTCTAAATCAGGCATGGGCAAACTCGATCCTCGAGAGCCGGTGTCCCTGTAGAGTTTTGCTCCAACACTAATCAAACACACCTGAACACCCTAATTAGTGTCTTCAAGATCACTAGAAAGCTACAAGCAGGTGTGTTTGATTAGGGTTAGTGCAAAACTATGCAGGGACACCGGCCCTCCAGGATCGAGTTTGCCCATCCCTGGTCTAAATGTTAAGATTTTTTTTTTACTTCAGCAATTAACTGTTGAAATATGTGTTAAAATACTTTTTGTCAGTGTTGTCACTGAAGCTTTTTGTGCTTTTTATAGAGTGATTGAAAGAAGAAATTAAAACCTAGTTATAATAATTTTTCAGAGTCTATTAAAAAAAGACAAATACATTAACTTTCCATTGATGTACAGTTTGTTAGGACATGACAATATTTAGCTGAAATACAACTGTGTGAAAATCTGAAATCACTAATCAAAGATAATAAAGTTTTAATAAAAAAATAGGGTAGGGCATTTACAAAATTTCTCCATGGAAGATGATCTTTACTTAATATTATAATAATTTTTTGGATAAAAGGAAAATTGATATTATTATTGATATTTTCATTCATTCATTCATTTTCTTTTCGGCTTAGTCCCTTTTTGTTGATATATAATTGATACATAATTTTATGGCCCATATTTGCTTATAAAGCTACAAATATGTAAATATATAATTTTGTACATTCAAGCCCATATTGTAGATTTCAATTTATATTAAAACATACACAAATGTGTAGCAATATCCAGTAGAGTTGTACAAGATACCCAAAGTTTAAAGCAACATCTCGAGGTGAGATTTATTCCTGCAAATAGACATAAATCTATTACATGTTAATTTTACTTCAAAAATGATTTGAATATGTTATTTACGAGCATTTGTACTCATGTCTTTGTGTATGTAAAGCACTGATTGAGCAACGAGACATGAGTCATTTCATTAGGTTGTTGTGTTTTGTTCAACATACCAATTGAATGTGCATTCATGTTAGTTTCATCACTTCACATGAATAATAGACAAAGTCATATTCATGAGTGGGAAACTCAAGGCTGTGTTTGTAGCAAACTGTCAGATGTAATAGATGGAGTATCTGTTTTAATGGTAAATTAGTTGAAATTAATGAAATATTTATTTTTTGTCATTTAAACACTGTAGAAATTATGGTCACAATCAATTTGTCAAAAGGAATTAAGTTAACTGATTAGATTTTTATAAATTTAAGTGGATTTAACATAAAACAATTAAGTTGTCCCAAAAATGTAAGAATCGTGTTGCTTCATCTTATTTTATCAACCCAGGCTCATTCTGAAAATGTACCTCTATATACATTTCTAAAGAGCACCATATACATCCCAGGAAGTATGTTTTTTTTGTTTTCGCAAATCCACCAGAGGGCATTGTGTACACTGTTTGAGATTTCAAATTCCTCTCCCGAGTGCAATTTGCGTCTGCTGTTCTCACGTAAATCCACCAGAGTTCGCTGCCGACTGACTGAATGACTAACTGACTTACTGACTGATCGACTGACCCATCCTCCTCCTTCCCTAATCCCAACCAATAGTATTTTCAAGAGAACTGATTGACCCGCCCACCCACTTCCATAAACCCAATCGACGGTTTTAAAAAGCAATCCAAAAAAAGAAAAGCCCTCGCCTGATTTTTACCACGTTCTCAGAATTTACCACATTTTCACCCTGTTATTCATTCATTTTCTTGTCAGCTTAGTCTCTTTATTAATCGGGGGTCGCAACAGCGGAATGAACCGCCAACTTATCCAGCACGTTTTTACGTAGCAGATGCCCTTCCAGCCGCAACCCATCTCTGGGAAACATTTACTTGTTTATTTTATTTTTTGGCTTCTGATTTTGTCTTACCTGCTTTCTGGACCATTCTTTGCCAAACTCTAACCCCATCATGGTGGTCTACTCCTCTCTGAGTCTTAAGTCCGCCAACGTACATGGCAAGCTTCTGGACAAACTGGTAACAGCAGGAAAGCGTCCATACAGTGACAGCTGGTAAGCACAATTAGGAACGGCGTCGCACCACCCAGTAGCATTTGTTTTAAAGATTAAATGTAGCCATATGTACTTTTGGCTACATAATTCACAATCTCCAGAAATGTATATACTGAAGGGCTAAGTTTTCAGAATGAGCCTGTGTTGCTTTTATATAAGTAACTTGAACAAACAGCAAACATCATTTACTGAGTGCAGTTTTACATTATTGCTCTGTGATAAATGAAAAGTGTGACTTCATATAACAAATCACACTGTAAAGTTGAACACAGTAATATTTCCTTATGTAATTTCTTGCCATTTTAATTTTGTAATAGGCAATCAGATGCTACCCTGCCCACCCCTCTGGCTCTGCCACTGATTTGGAAATGGACATATTTAATTACTAATGAAAGCTGAAGAGAATTGATCTATTTTTATATCGTTTCTGTGGGCACAGAGGTGAAAATATTTTGGGGGAAAAAGCGATTCAAAGTTCTGGATGTTCAGAGAGACATTGCATAAAATCAGTGGAACTAGTTTTATCTGGCTAAAACGTGTAAACTGGACTCGAACACAAGAGACGTCAGGATTAGCAAACGAGTAGTGGAGTTCCCTGTTCACTTGAATCAGTGACTTTCTCAAGCTTTTCAGTGACGCATACAAATGTACAATTACTACAGCCAGCAAACTTCCTTTTCTCTCTGTTTTTAAAATAAAAACAGACCCACACTGCATTGCATGCTCAAATATATCTTTACATTAATGTTTATTCACCCTTTAAATTACTTGTAAGTCGATCAAAAGGTTAAGATATACTACTCTCACACAAACAAATTAAAGTACATAATTCCATTCCTTAAGAGCTTATCGTGTTCTCCACGAGTAAAATGAGTTCACATGCAGCTGCCTATGATATATAGGTCTGCCCTCAGTGCTAATTCAGACACCTTTTACACATTTACAACTTCAGGCTTTTAAATCGCCTTTACATAAGGGGTGGGAAAAACACTGGCAAAACTAATCTGGTTAAAAGTGTTGCTATCATGTGGCCATAGTCAGAAGTCCTCACAATAATACACTGAAGTAGAAAATGTTCACTATTGTCTTCTCTGAGAGAAAGCAAACACTCCATCCCCAACAAAACTAAACTGTACAATTTTACACTTTAAGTTATTAAGTAAATTCACAAACCCTCAGTTTCAGACAAGGTTTAAGGCTAGTCCTAAACTAAATAGCATGTTTGAGACTTAGCTGAATATAATTTGCCATGATGGCATATCTTAAAATACATCAGTACCATTGATTTGTCTTAAGATGGACACACGTAATGTGTTTTTCTGAACATGTTTTTTGAAAATCTGTTTAAGTTCCCTAGTTTAAGGCATATCCTGGCTTAAAGGCATAGTTCACCCAAAAATGTAAATTTACTCACTATTTACTCTCCCTCAAGTGGTTCCAATCCTTTATGAGATTCTGTCTTCTGTTGAACACCTAAAAAAAGATTCTTTGAAGAAAGCTGAAAACGTGTAACCGTTGACTTAGTGGGAAAAACAAATACTATGGAAGTCACCAGTTACAGGTTTGCAGCTTTCTTCAAAATATCTGCTTTTGTGTTCAACAGAAAAAAGAAAGTCAAACAGGTTTGGGAGAAGTAAAGGGTGAGTAACCATGATAGAATTTTCAGTTTTGGGTGAACTGATCCCTTCAAGTTAAGCTTTATCTGGGAAACCAGGCTGAAATGTATTTCTAGCTTCATTTCTACATTCCAACAAGTCATGATAAGTCATGACAACAGTTTTTATTGTAATTTTAATTTAACTTAATAAGTTAATGAGATTTCAGCAAAATGGTTTAATTTGTCCAAAGGTTAACGTAGTGTTTTAGTCAGTTTGACTGATGTAAGTTGAGATGACGAGAAAAGGTAAGGCAGCAAGAATTGTTTTACAGGGTAATGTTTTTAAAAGTCTCTCTTGTGACCACTTGTCTGGATTTTTCAAGCTCTACATTGCTTTTGCAAGAAGTAGATAATGTGACTCAAAGGTACCAATGAATGAATGAATGAATGCATGTTACGTGGATTACGGGCGAGCAGGAATAGGTTTCAAATGAAAAGGATGTGGACGACTTCTACAATGTCAATATATTTAGTACAACACAGCTTGTTTGCATGCATATTCTTAGTTACAACGCATCTATAACATGTTGTGGTAGGTTAGGTGGTCTTTTATTTTATTTTAATCTTATTTAAATCACATTTTATACATTTTTATTAACAAAATTTATTTTCTGCAGACATCAAAGACCCCCAGAAAACCCCCCAGAAATCAAATCAAAAGATTTTTCTTTATCCTATGAAGGGTTCGGAGAAGTGGATCTGAACAGCCTTCATGATGAGTTGTCAACTTTTTGATTTGGTTTACAAAAGCACATCTTAATACCAGGTGTAAATCGGGACTTAGATGTAATGGTCACTTTGAGGTTCATGTTGAAGCATTACTCCCCTCCCCATAAGTCCATACAGTTAAAGGTAAACTTATTAGCCTGTGAAATATTTATTATTTTTTAACTGTTTCCTAGCAGAGCAAGGATATTTATCACAGTGTTTCCTATTATATTTTTTTCTGGAGAAAGCTTTTTTTTATTTTGGCTAGTAAAAATATTTAAGGTAAAAAAACTGCTAAGGTCAATATTATTAGCCCCTTTAAGCAATTACTTTTTTCTATTGGCTACAGAAAAAACACTGTTGTCCAATGACTTGCCAAATTAACATAGCTTTAATGGTGGTTAAATTCTTGAAAACTACTAGAATCTTGCAGAATAACTAGTAAAATATTATGGTCTGTCATCATGCCTCCATTATTCTCTATGCAGCTGTTAGTCAGTGAAACAATGAATCTGTTTTCCAGTCTGAATATAGAAAAAGAGGATGACAAGAAGGAAACAAACGTTCCCTCCTAGTGTATCAATCACCTTTCTCTCAGTTAATGTTTTGACGTAAAAAACTCTCAATTGACGTAGACAGATTCTGAGGTATGGGTGTAAATATATTGCTTTGGGGTAAAGAAGATTTCACCACAGATCATTTCACCATGTGATAAAATCCTACTGTATGGCTCATCTAAATGCCAGTAAAGGAATTCTTATAAAAGATACAGTAGAGGTCAAAATGATTAGCCCTCCTGTGTAAGATGGAAAAAAGAGCAGTTTAGTTTTTTTCTTTTAGCACATTTTAAAAAGTTTTATTTATAAATGTTCTTTGATTAGTGTCCATGTATTCAACAAAACCAGATTTTAAAATCAAGATCCTCCAATTTTTTAAGTTTGATTGATAAATCTTTATTAGTGCTGGATGATCATTTCTAAGGGAAACTATTGTAGACAGGAATTTGACTTTTTATTTAAAAGAAACTTTCTTTGTTATGCAGACTTTTTGGAAGACAAGATCATATTTGCTTCTCAAGTTGAATTAAATTTGGAAATTGATATATTCCTCTTTTTTTGCTGGTTCATCACAATTGCTCATGATACACATTCTTCCAATTTGGAGCAAAGACAAAAGAAATGAGTTATTAAAACGTGTTTTAAAAAATCTCAGTTAAACAGCACTTATATTTGATATAATTATATACAGATGAAGTCAGAATTATTAGCCCTCTTTTAAATTTTATTTTTTACATATTTCCCAAATTATGTTTAACAGAGCAAAGACATTTTCACAGTATGTCTGATAAGATTTTTTCTTCTGGAGAAAGCTTTATATGGAATGAAAGTTAAATTTTTTTAAACACATTTAAAGGTCAACAATAAGCTACAACAATTAGCAACAATAAGCCCCTTTAAGCTAATTTTTTTCGCTAATCTACAGAACAATCATCGTTATACAATGACTTGCCTAATTACCCTAACCTGCCTAGTTAACCTAATTAACCTAGTTAAGTCTTTAAAATGTCACTTTAAGCTGTATAGAAGTGTCTTGAAAAATATCTAGTCAAATAATATTTACTGTCATCATGGCAAAGATAAAATAAATCAGTTATTAGAGATGAGTTATTAAAACTATTGTGTTTAGAAATGTGTTAAATTGGGTAAATAAATAAACAGGGGGGCTAATAATTCAACTGTTTAATTATTTATTATGATTATACTTAAATTTGGAAAAATTGTTCAGCTTACACAGGAGGGATAATCATTTTGACCTCTACTGTATCTTTTATAAGAATTCCTTTACTGGCATTTCGATGAGCCATACAGTAGCATTTTGTCACATGGTGAAATGATCTGTGGTGAAATCTTCTTTACCCCAAAGCAATATATTTACACCCATACCTCAGAATCTGTCTACGTCAATTGAGTTTTTTACGTCAAAACATTAACTGAGAGAAAGATGATTGATACACTATGAGGGAACGTTTGTTTCCTTCTTGTCATCCTCTATTCTACATTCAGACTGGAAAACAGATTCATTGTTCTCACACAGAAATGCCATTGGCTCCTTTTAGGCACTATTTTGTTTTTCTCTGGAAAGCTAGTCATCTGCATCAAAGCAGTCATTTACCGTAAACCAGGAGTTAACCTGTCTGATCAGGTAGTTCTAGCAAGAGTGAATCACTCTTTATTTTGCAGTGACATCACACTTGCCTCCTACACTTGAGATTCACGATTCAGAGCAAAGTGTGCTGAAGAAAAGCATTTGAAGCGTCCAGATCTGAGCTGCGGTTACTCTTCTCTCATTGTTTCTGCAGCTGTGACTGTGCTTTTCTTACGGGGTCAGATTGAAGCCTTCGGGGCAACAGCTGATGGATAAAGATCACACAAAAATTATAACAATTATACCTCATCTGCTCGTATGGCCTCTTTTTCTCCCTCTATTCGCTCCATGGCAAATAAACACACTGATTCTCTTTTATGCGTTTAGTAAATGAGTTTTTTTCTGCTGTTGTTCCTCAGTCTCACCCGGCAGAGGAGGGAGCTGATTATATATACTGTAATTAAATTTCATTATGTGGTTTTCCTGACATCGGGGACAAACATCAGCCACTTATTTTGACCCAAAGAGCCGCCTTTCCTCGCTTTACATAACAGCAGTTCATTTTTTCGTCCTTCTGTCTCTCTCATTGACTTTCTTGGATAGAAACGCTCTATTGTAGTATTTTAAAGCAGCATGAGATCAGTTCTGCGTTCTCACTCTGTTATAGCGCTTATGTGGGTGAAGATGTGGCTTTGGTTTGAAGATTAAACTCTTGTAAGGTATAAAGCTGATCAGGAGGTTCAGACATGCAGATGTGTCTGCAAAATTCAAAGTGATTTATTTCTCACCAAAAAACTCAGAAAAGAAGCATTGAGGACTGAAAAATATTTCAATGAAAACATGAATGAATAACGGGCTGTTTATACAACTAAAACGGGAAGCTGTGTATGAATCTTAGAAAGTCGTCTACAGCAGTGTTTCTCAACCCTGTTCCTGAAGGCACACCAACAGTCCACATTTTCAACCTCTCCCTAATCAAGCACACCTGAATCAACTTATCATAACATCAGAAGAGACTCCAAAACCTGAAATGAATGGGTCAGATAATGGAGACTGTTGGTGTGCCTCCAGGAACAGGGTTGGGAAACACTGGTCTACACAACATTTTGGGGATCTGAAAATATTATGGAAACTAATTGTATTTCCGTTCAAAGTTGTGAATTTATCAAATGAAATAAAAATTTTGAATAAAATCCAAGAGAATGTTCAAGAGAATACAATTGTCAACTTCTAGAAAATTCATGAAATACAATAATAACTCATTCATTCATTTTCTTTTCAGCTTAATCAGGGGGTTACCACAGCGGAATGAACTGTCAACTTATCCAGCATTTGTTTTACACAGCGGATGCCCTTCCAGCTGCAACCCATCACTGGGAAACATCCATACACACTCATTCACACACATACACTACAGCCAATTTAGCTTGCCCAATTCACCTATACCACATGTCTTTGGATTTGTGGGGGAAACCGGACCACCCAGAGGAAACCCACGCGAACACGGGAGAACATGCAAAATCCACACAGAAATGTCAACTGACCCAGCCGAGGCTCAAACCAGCGACCTTCTTGCTGTGAGTGCTATCCACTGCGCCACCGTGACGCCTACATTAATAAAATATATTTTTAAAGTAACATTCCTGCAATCTTTATCACTTATAATACATAGTTGCACCTCAGATTGGCAGCTGCAACATGCGATAACTAATTCTGTCATGTTATCTTGCCTTTGGATGTTGATGCCTGATGTTTAGGAACACAGTTGTGTGAGATAACTATACTTTTTAGATGAAGATGATATACTTTTACTAAAGTGTTTGCAGTGTTATTTAACAACACTTGAAATGGTGTGATGAGGTTAATCTAGGTCATGCTTTGAGGCAAAATCACATGACTTTTTGATGGGCATTAAGCAATTTAACTGGCAACTGTGTTCATATCATAGATTATGCACACATCTAATCGAATAAATAATTTATCTGACTCAATTTAAGTTACTTAATATATTTCTATGAGCATTTTTATAATGTATGCACTCCTTGGCATTTCTATCTGGTGTCTTTTTTAATGCAATACCTTAAATGTGTATTAAAATATTCAGTCATGTGAGAGTAATTGACAACCACAAGAACACTGGACTGCAGGACTGTTTATGCACAGATGCATAGTGTTTCTTTAATAAGTGACATCGGCATCTATTGGCCCGGCATGAATAAAATAGGATTTTTAGGCTTGTTCACAGAAATGTGTAAATGTGAGTTGTTTTGACAGCCTTGTTGTCTGTTTGTAAAAGTTTTAAAAAGGCAAAGTTACTATATTTTATATTTTTGTTTGTATTTGTGCGTTGTTGAATGTAAAAGTACTGTAATATTACAAATATATATTTTATTAAATTTTCAATTTGTAGAACTACATTTAGTAGCCTGAAATCAGTTTAAATAATATCCTAAAGTAGGTCAATAGTAAACAAGAAATCACATGATTTTTCATAGCAGGGTTCCTCTCTTCATATTGCTCTGTGAGATTGTGAACATCCGTTAGAGAGAGCAGAAATAATGTTCTGCTGTCTTGTGCTTACTTTTCTCACATGGCGAGGACGACTTGCAAATACCATCTGACACAACAAACAAACCTCTGCATTAGATTATCAACACTTTTGACATTCATATTGTGAAATTAAATTCGATTTAAAGTTCCAGAACATTCTGCAACATGTACATTACAGAATGAGTTTAACTTCATGTTGAATGTCTTTATATTTTACAGGCTTGGTAAACAATAGCCTATAACTGAGCTTCCATTTAGGAGTAGGTTAACGTGCGGCTCTTTTCCATCCATTCACGACTATTCGACTATTCACCTCAGAATGGCTAAACGGCCAATGCCCATCAAACAGAAAAGCCACTCGCCAGGGTCTAGCTCTCCTTTGGTCCCGGCGCTGATGGATATTTCACCCAACAGATGGGTTTCGTCATCATGCAGCTCTGTTTATTCGCACAAACATGATGTGAAAAGTGTGAAATTACTGCGGAGAGATCTAGGACGGAGCTGGCGCGCTAACATAGAACAATACTCCCATCTAGCGGTGCGCGGGAGAGATTTGTGTTCACGCATCAGGCAAGTAAAAAGGTCTGATAACAAGACTTTATTCTACTGTAATTTAGATCATTTTGTTCCCCTGGAAAAGACAGTTGGTCAAAAAACAAATGTTGTTATGTGTTGTGATTGAACATTTGAGGATTTCTACCAGATTCCTTAACTTGTTTGAGGTCAATACATTAGTATTGTGTTGTCTGAAAATAAATATGAACATGCCAAAAAAAACTCGACACTTTTTTTATAATTTCATGCACAAAAATGCTCTAATTGGCAATATAGATAAATATTTGAGTAAAACTGTTTTGTTTTATTCTGTAGACCACTGAATTCATCTAAATTTAAAATAAACTTGTTGCATTATAAATATATTCATTCATTGATTCATTTTCTTTTCGGCTTAGTCCCTTTATTAATCAGGGGTCGCCACAGTGGAACGAACCGCCAACTTATCCAGCATATGTTTTACGCAGCGGATGCCCTTCCAGCCGCAACCCATCACTGGCAAACATCCAAACACTCTTATGCACACTCATACACTACAACCAATTTAGCTTACCCAATTCACCTATAGCGCATGTCTTTGGACTTGTGGGGGAAACCGGAGCACCCAGAGGAAGCCGACGCAAACACGGGGAGAACATACAATTTCCACACAGAAATGCCAACTAACCCAACTGAAGCTCAAACCAGCGACCTTCTTGCTGCGAGGCCTTCTCGCGCCACTGTGCTGCCATATATATATATATATATATATATATATATATATATATATATATATATATATATATATATATATATATATATATATATATATATATATACATTTTTAGACAGCACAGTACAAATGTTTTACCTTAAGGAGAGTCAATTTGATAACATTTGATGGAATAACCCCTGTTTTTCTGTAATGTGGAGAAATGTTTGTAATTTGTAATTTTCTGTATTGTGATCAGACCTTTTGTAGAATAAGACAAAAATTTAAGTTTTATCCAAACCCATACTTGATTAATCCATCAAGGTCTCTTATTTTTCTCCATAGCCAATAGCCATATAAACTGTACACAACCGGTCAAAAATTTAATGTCACTTTTATTTAAATGAAATGAAATTTTTTTAATTAAATTTAAATAAAATGATTCTGTTCATCAAGGCGGCATTTATTAAATGTAAAAAACAAATGTTGAATACTTATTTATTAAATATTTATTTATTACTTATTGTATGTAGTTTCAAATGAAATTATTACTCCAGTCATTATTGCTTTTATTACTATTAACATTAATAAAAAATATTATTATTAATAATAATAATAATAATCATTAATATTAGAGTGGTTTCAGAAGGATCATGTGACTCTGAAGACTGGAGTACTGAAGCTGAAAATTCATCTTTAAAATCACTGGAATAAATGATTAAATTAAATGATAAACTACTTTTGAACACTTATTTTATAGTGTAATAACATTTCTCAATTCTACAATTTGTACTGTATTTTTGATTAAATAAACGCAGCCTTGGTCAGCAGGAGAAGCTTATTTTAAAACATTTAAAATCCTACTGAAGTCTTACAGTGTGTGTGTGTGTGTGTGTGTGTGTGTGTGTGTGTGTGTGTGTGTGTGTGTGTGTGTGCTGTTTAATAGAGCCATTAGATTTGTTCTAAGCAGAATCATTTTAGCACATATAGAACTTTAGGTTGTGCATGTGAGGTAGATAAAGGCGTTTATGAGTTCTTTGGCTCTTTGTAGATATGGAGCCATTATCAGTGAAATGATACAAGGACCGACAGCAGCCACCACAGTACTAGAGGAAACCTGCTGGAACAGGAATCAACCTTTATACACCCTAATTATTCACTTTATTCAATGTATCGCTGACAGAGAGAGAGATAGAGATAGAAATGTGTGTGTGTGCGTGCGTGCGTGTGTGTGTGTGTGCTGATTTTTTTTTTTTTTTACTTAAAGTGTTTCAGATCCATAATGTTGAAATCGTCTCTGATCTGCTGGCTGTATGTGATTTTGAAACATGCTGATTTGAGATGAATTATGGGTCCTCTCAGGACAGTTGTTGAGGAGGGTTGCCACACGCTGACTTGCAGTAGGGGATTTGGAAAGGAAGACCCAGGGTCTCTAGCTCTCATTCGACACACTGCACAGGGTTAGGAGAGGTCAAACATGCGCTACAGCCAAAACTCTGTTGGGTAAGAAAGAACAAAGAAATAAAGTTGAAATGAAATAAAGTAGCTCAAAAATAAGAGACTTTTTGTAATGCTTGTAGCAGATGTACTTTATTTACTGTTTCATTATATTTATATTTATGTATTTTTTTGCAGTACTGTTTAAAACATTGGGCTTGGGGATATTTTGTATTGATTTATTTATTTTAAGACTACTTTTTGCCAGCACGGATGCATTAAACACAGTATTTTTTAAATTAAGTGCCTTTATTTAGATTTTTTTTAAATCAAGAATAAATGTATGTGGTTTCCATTAAATAATGACTGTTTTTGACTGAACTGTTTTCATCACTTACAATAATAAGACATTTTTAATGAGCACCAAAGCAGCATGGAAGGATTTATGAAGGATTGTGTAATACTAAATACTGGAGTAATGATGCTGAAAATTCAGCTTATATCACAGTCAAATTATTTTTTATTGAAATACTATTTAAAACTTTTATCAAATAAATGGAGCCTTTTATAAAAGTCTTCTTTCAAAAACATTTAAAAATCCCTAGCTAATTGGTAACATACGATTAAATGTTTTGTCACATGCTAGCATATCAAAATTTATATTTACATAACAAAACTGTATTTACTAGTTGCCATATCAACACTTTACAGAGAAAAAAATGGTGCCAAATTTATTTATTTATTTTTTAATTCAGGTTAAAACTGGACAATTTTTTATTTAATGTTTTACTAACTAGCAGATACAACTACTCAGCTTTAAATTCCAGTGCAGATGAGAAACATTAACACAAATGTGCCTTGCAATTATTACAACTATGTTTTTCTGATCTCATCTAATGGATGCCATTTTTTTTGCCTCAAGCATGAGGCTCTGTTTACTTTGCTCACTGTCAGACTCCAAAATTAGTTATATTATGTCCATGATGTTACAATTCACTTCCATTCTTCTGTGGTAAATAATAACAAAATAACAAAAGAGTGCAGATGCAAAAACCTCTAAATGCCGTCTGAAATTTCTTATTTAAAATTTCACTTTAAAAACCAGGAAAATGACTTATTATATATATTATATATTATCTGGCAGGGATATGTGTTGTTTTTCTTATATACAGTTTTTCTTTTTATACAGTTGCAGTCAGAATTATTAGCCAGCCACCCTATAGAGCAAGGGCAAGGAAAGAGCAAGGACATTTTCACAGTATGTCTGATAATATTTTTTTTTCTGGAGAAAGTTTTATTTGTTTTATTTCAGCTAGAATAAAAGAAGTTTTTAATTTGTTAAAAACCATTTTAAGGTCAACATTATTAGCCCCTTTAAGCTATATTCTTTTTCGCTAGTCTACAGAACAAACCATCATTATACAATAACTTGCCTAATTACCCTAACCTGCCCAGTTAACCTAATTAACCTAGTTAAGCCTTTAAATGTCACTTTAAGCTGTATAGAAGTGCCTTGAAAAATATCTAGTCAAATATTATTTACTGTCATCATGGCAAAGATCAAATAAATCAGTTTTAAGAAATGAGTTATTAAAACTATTATGTTTAGAAAAATGTTGAGAGAATTTTCTTTCCATTGAACAGAAATTGGGGAAAAAATAAACAGGGGGCTAATAATTCAGGGGGGCTAATATTTCTGACTTCAACTGTACACACATGCACACACACACACACACACACACACACACGCACACACACACACACACACACATACACACGCACACACACACTTTCTCTCTCTCTCTCTCTCTCTCTCTCTCTCTCTACCGGTCAAAAGTTTAGGGTGTTTTTTTTCATGTTTTTTTTTATTATAAAAAAGGTTAAATTGTTAAATATTGATTAAAATGTTAAATAACAGTTTTCTTATTGTATGTAGTTTCAAATAAAATGATTACCCCTGTTATTATTGCTTTTATTACTATTAACATTAATAACAATAATAATAATTATTATTATTGTTATTAATACATTTTTCCCAGAGATGGGTTCCAGCTGGAAGGGCATCTGCTGCGTAAAACAAATGCTGGATAAGTTGGTGGTTCATTCCACTGTGGTGACCCAGAATTAATAAAGGGACTAAGATGAAAAGAAAATGAATGAATAATAATTAATATTAGAGTGATTTCTGAAAGATCACATGACTCTAAAGACTGCAGTAATGAAGCTGAAAGTTCATCTTTAACATTTAACATTTCACAATTCTACAATTTGTACTGTATTGTGATTAAATAAATGCAGCCTTGGTGAGCAGGAGAAGCTTATTTTAAAACACTTAAAAATCACTGACCCCAAACCTTTGAACAGTAATATATATATATATATATATATATATATATATATATATATACCATTATGCTGGAAAGGTGTGTATTCTGGTTTGCTGGTCCCTTGCTATAGTCATATGCTGGTCTGAAAATAGTTGGTGTAAAATACTCCCCTATACATTTAAGTACGGCGTAATATTAACTCATTTCTTTGTAGTTAGGTCTAGGATGCTTAAGTTTAGTGTTTGTTCATTATTCCAGGTTTCTGAGAGGGACCGTTCAGACAGATCTGAAGCTCCATGTGGACAAATTCACTCTTTTTGTTTGAGATTAGACATGGGCTCTCCTGGAGGAGTTCATCTGTAACAAGATCAAATCGTTTCGGGTTAGATTTATGGTTTCTTCGGTGGGGACTTCAGATAGAGAAAACAGATGGCTTGATACTGACCGTTTGACATCCAGGAACTCTTCTTGTCGAGTGCAGCGATTTCTCTGATTTCTCTATGAAACCTGAAGTGTGCTTTGCTCCACGGGGTGGCGCTGTCGACTGTCAACGACAGTTTTCGCGCGACAGTTCGTTTCAGTTTACGGCAGCGTCGTACGTCCACATGGTCGCTCGTGTTGTGAGTCTACGCGAGTTTAAAATACAAGAGAATTGATATTACACGCCAAGTGTAGTCCAAACACAGTTGATAATGGGAAAAACAAAGAATCCTAAATTCAAAAGGTCGCAGTTTTCTCCCGACGGTCTTGCAGCAACTGCTGTTAAAAACACTGTTGAAGAAGCAGAAGATGAAGAAGACTCTCCGGCAGCTGAGCTACTGGAAAAAGTAAGCTGACACGGCTGTCACAACTCTGAAGAGCTGCTGTACTTTTCATTTAGAAAGCAGAATGTCAGAAATATGTAGATAAAACAGCGTTAGAGTGTCATGTCTAAATATGGCTTGTGTGTTGAGCGTGTCTAACATTAGACATAATAGTCAATAACACAACATGGAAATGCATGATATTGTTATTATGAGCACTTATAAATGCCTTGGAAAAAGTTTTCATCGTTTCATATTTTACAGTGCATTTTAAGCATCTTCAGGTAATTGTTGTATTGAAGTGCTTGAAGACTTATTGGATAATTTCATATGAAACAATATTTTGACATGTTAATCCGGCCAACAATTTACAGAGGTGTTGACTGATAACGTTCTGATTCTTTGTAGACCTACTGTGTGTTAAAACTTCACTGCAAGTCAGCATTAGTTAACATCAGTTAATTAAACTCAACCGATAATGAAAACTACTTGTAAAACACATATTAGATGATGTTAACTGTTTTATTGAATAAATGTAATAACTAAATAAGCTCAGCTGTATGTTTGCAAACTAATATTAACATAACAAAGTCAGTACTGATTTTAGGTCATTTATTAATTATTGTTATTACATTTTTATTCACCACCACAGACCTTATAAATTGAACTCTTTGTAATCCTTTTGCAATCTAATTTGTTTAAAAATTTAGTTTGCTCTAAAACTCAGTTCAATAAATCAGAGTTGTTGTTTTTACTACACCTGTTGTTTTTGCAGCTTCATTCCACATCAATATTGTGATAGAACATAAACCATGATAAAATCTTCAGCATAAATGTGGTACCTTCACATGCGCAAGTGTGCCTGCTCTTTGAATGATGGGATGAATGGATAGTAGCAAGTTGAATAGAGGAAACGAGTCAGCAAGCTTCCAGTTCACCGCTGATCTGACTGGTGTATCTGTTAAGCAAGCTGTAGCCGGCTCATCTTACTCTGAAACTGCCAGTTTTTCCTCTGCCCCTATTGAGGGATTCAGATATAGCTCTATTTAAATGTGACTCTCATACTCTATGTGTGTGTGTTTCTAGTTGCAGAGTCCCTCAGCAGATGTGCGAGAGTATGCCTGTGCCAGTATCTCTCGGATTGTCCAGCAGAATCAAACCATACCAGGATACCTCCAGAGAGATGCAGTGAGGAAAATAGGACCTTTATTGCTTGATCACAGCCTGACAGTCAGAGAAACTGCTACAGGAGCACTCAGGTAAACACACACACATGACACAGACACAGGATCTGAAGTGCATAAACTATATTTATCAATGGCATTTGGTGGGATTTGAATTGAAGGTGGCACATGATGATGTAGAGGTCTGGATGTTCTCTCCCAAAAAATTTTAAGTCTTTGTTTTTGCTTAGCTGTTTTAGAGGTTTTTTAAAAAAACTTTAAAAAAAAAAACACAAACAATTAGGATGACAATGTACATGCATATGTTATAGAGTAAGTAAGTAAGTAATGTGTATTTATAAAGCACATTTATCGTGTATGGCCATACACCCAAAGCGCTTCACAATCATGAGCGGGGTCTCTCCACACCACCACCAGTGTGCAGCATCCACTTGGATGATGCGACGGCAGCCACAGGACCATGGCGCCAGTGCACTCGCCACACACCAGCTGTAGGTGGAGTGGAGTGACAGTGATAGAGCCAATTCAGTGGATGGGGATGATTGGGAGGCCATGATGGACCGATGAAGGGAATTCGGCCAGGACACCGGGGTTACACCCCTACTCTTTATGAGAAGCGCCATGGGATTTTTAATAACCACAGAGAGTCAGGACCTCGGTTTAACCTCTCATCCGAAAGATGGCTTTAGCGCACAACATAAATACATCGTGGCAAATTTAATGCAGACTATATTTGTTAATTAATGGATTATATACACCAGTTTGGTTGCTACTGCAGTATAAACCCAGAACAAGTAATCAGGACACTGATGCAAAGGGGAAGAATTATTTATCAAATACAACCAACTGCTTATTATTGATTATTCTGATTCATAAACGAACACATATGGCATGAGTAAATAAAATTGGTCAATAAATATGTTATTTGTTGATATAATTCTGCAAGAAACAGTAAAACAGTTCTGTTAATACTGAAGTCCTGCAGTTTTATTTTCAGTTTAATGATTTACTCTTTTGGAGTTAAGATGGTAGTAGCTGTTAAAATATAAAAAGGAGAACAAACCCCCAAAATCCAGTTTGCCACTGTTACCAGACTACCACTGTTTGTTATGGGACGTATCTTGGAAATGCATGACAAGACTAATGAATCACAACTGAGTATTTTAGACTTGGTGTAATAAGCATCATATGTGTCATCTTTGTGATTATTGTTTCATATATGAAGTCAGACTAGTCTCTTCTCTGATGTACTTTTTTGTTCTCAACTGTATTAACTGGGGAAAGTGAAATATTTCATGGTGGCTTGCTTTTTTTTTTTTACCAACAAAGGCACAAGTCTTCTGCTATAGATTTGCCTCCTCTAGCTTTATCAGTTTTTCCAGCAGATTTAATTTAACATCAGCAGCTTTGACATGCTCGCAGGAAAAAGCAATGATGGTTTTCATTTCAGTACAATTTGGTGTTACAGTGGTGAAATTACTAAAAGAGATTGCAAATTCTGATTAAAATAATGAATAAAAAAAATAATTAGGCAATTTTATTGTCCTAAAATGGTTTTCTTCCTGTTTTTCGCCTTAAGGCCTCTATTGCCTCCATTGACAACCTGCAATAAAATATAAGACTTTGATGTCTCCTGCTGTAGTTGGTCTAACGATCAGCTTTAGTGTATAACATTCTTTCTCGATTAATTTAGTAAAACTACACTTATTTATTTACAGGAATCTCAGTGCCAGTGGAGGTCATGAAGTATGTGAGGACATGGTGAGACAGGATGTGCTGACGCCTCTGTCTGCTCTCCTGAGGGAGGTATGAATGCTGAAACAACTCAGTTCAAACTGTTACTTGCATGACAACATAAAATCAACATGAAGTCATTTAGTTCACCCTAAAATAAAAATCTTGTTTACTTACCCTCATGCCCTTCCAAACCCCTGAGGTCCTCATTCATGTTCAGAACACAAATGAAGATATTTTTGGTAAAGTCTGAGAGCTCCGTCCTCAGAAAAAAAAAAATATATATATATAATTATAATTATTATATCTTTATTATTAACTTTAGTTTACATAAAAATAACAAGTTTATTCAACTGTTTCTTCTCCTCAGTGTCAGTATAGGGTGTGCATTTACAAGCACTGTGCGCTGATGTGTATATCAGATACCGGTGCACAACTTCCTCTGTTTGAAACAAAGCACAGGCACACCCGAGATCATTGGCAGTTAGGTTGGCTGAACTGCTTAGTAAGAATGAAAGAATGAAAGAATTGTAATAGATTTAATAGATTTTTAGAATTGTAATAGATTTAATAGATTTTTAGAATTGTAATAGATTGTAATAGACAGTTATATTGGAAAAAGCTCTTTTTAATGAGTGTGTGTCTGTGTTGTGCCTTTTTGTGGAAAACAGTGTTGTGCAGGCTTTGGCGTGAACTCTCCTTCTAAGAAAGGACAGAAAACCTCAGTGGAAGATGTCGCCAATGAAGCAGTCAATTTACTTTGGAACCTCTGGTAAGAATGAACTTAAACCGAAAGCAAGTACCAAGTCACAAATAGGTAGTCAAGACTGATTGATTGATATGACAGCACATCATCATGCTTTATATATTGGCTGTGTTTTGCAAGGTGAAAATACGACACTTATAATTTGTTTGATCAATTGGCACATTGAATATACCAATTCATGTTTTCTGTCTTTCTGTATTTTTTTGTGTGTGGTTTTGTAGTGAGAGCAGCAGCACAGCAGTGTCTGTGTTTAACAAGGCTGGACTTGTGGATGTTCTTCTACAATGTCTACAAAAGCACCCTCAGAATATGGAGCTGGCAATATCAGCAGGTGACACACTATTATGGTCATCTAACTTTTAAGGTCCAGGAGTACAACTTTTTAACATTGTTTTTAGCACTGATAAATTAGAATTCATAAGCACCAAATCAGCGACAAGACCATGTGATAGTGAAAACTGCAATAATGACTGCTGAAGTAATTCTGTTTTATCATCTCAGAAATAAATATATATGTATAAATAACATGTATACATCTTAAGATATATTAAGTTATGTTGGCGAATATCTGAGTGGGGTATGAAAATGTTTTGTTTGGAGCGCTTTGACAGATGTTTGTTTTAATCAAGATTGCTTCAAAGCTTGCTGTTTTTTTATGTGCTCACTATGAGTTTATGTATAGACATGACATACTGATGTTATCTGTGTCCTTCAAATGAATAACTATATTTTCTTTACTTGCTATGTAAATTGTCCTTTAGTGTTTAAAAAAGTGTATTAAAAAAACATATTGTACAGTATTTTGATTAAAGAGTGAAACCCCGTTCAGCATGAGAGACTAAAGAAAAAAAGTCTTTCCAGCCACAGATACAGAAATATTTCAATGCTGATTTTCAGTCGTTCTCATACTATCATTATTGCTGTGGTTTGTTTGAGTGTGTGTTTTCTTCTCTCTAGCCCACTGTTTGCACACAGTAACAGAGGAGAACTCAGAGCTGGTACGCAGTGGGAATGCAGCTGTGTTTGGAGTCTTGGACAACATTCTGTCCTCCTCACAAACCAGTATGGAGAATACTCTCCTGCGCACACTGGCTGCAGGTAAAACAGCACATGGTCCATTAAATGTGTGTGTAGGCCTACTATGTCAGACCTTAAGTGAGGAATCAATCCTAACATTTGAGAGCACTGCTGTCACAATCTTACAGATTGTAGCACCAGCACCTGAACTTGTAGTGCTGAACATGTAATATTGATAATAATATTAATAATATTAAGTTTTGCCTCTTAAAATCGTCTGTGTGACTTTAGCTTAAGTTGAGAGTAACTGAATCTTGAGTTGAGTTGCAGATGTAAATTAAGATTCATTACCCACAAATAGTTCCATCTGTAAAAATAGTAACACCCTTAGATGTTGTACATTTGTTGATCAAAACCACAGGTTTAGCACCTCTATTCAATTGTAAAAAGTAGCACAACTATATGGCTTTTTTTAGTTATGAAAAAATAGTATCCCAAATGCGTTGTTGTAATGCATTTGCATACCAACTGAAATTACTCATCAGCTATTCTGTAATTATTTTACTTTTCTAGTAGCTTATAATAAAATTCAATATGAAAATACCATAATTATAAGGTCGCGTTAGTATTACCACAGTAAAATCATGGTTAATATTGGTGATTTGTGGACTGAAATGGCTTCTAATTTGAACAGTATTGCTGTTTTGGTGCAGTTATCATTTTATTTTTCTTATACAGAAATAAATGGTAATGCTATCAGATAAGTAAATTTGTAATTATGTCAGCATGACCTCTAGAAAAATAAACACTGAAACAAAAAAGTTTTGTCTCAGTTTGAAGCCATTTTTGTAGAATTGTATGTATGATTACCGCTGAGTAAATTGTCAACCGTGATAGATTTTTTATAATTCCCTGTATGCCGCGACTTGTAAATAAGTGGGTGGAGCCAATTACATGCAGTGTGTATGAGCCTGAAGCAAGACACTGCTCATGAGACTGAGGGAAGCGCTATTAGCAGCATCAGGTCAACAATCCAAGGTGAACTTTTATCTATGATTTAGATAAACTGTTTTGAATTACCAACGTAAAACCTGCGAATGTTAGTACAGAATAAGTTTGTGTACAATATGCCTCATCAAGTAAACAGTCACTTGTGTAGCGATATGGCCTCTACCGATTAACACTAGTTGACTAGAAGAATACACAAATAAAATGAAGTTATGTGATAATATTCTTAGTCTTGTTTGATATTTTGGTCAGTATATGAAAAAAATGGCACCAATCATATAGTGCCTAATTCAGTATCTGCTCTGTTTTACTGTTTTATTAGAAAATTGCTCTCAAGCAGCCCTCTGCTGAATCCTAGTTCCTGGCCCATGAGAAATTTGTTCAGAGACTGCTGTGTTAAAAAATTAATAAAAAAGTTAGTTCTAGCTAGGAACAAAGCATCAATTGGGGTTCATTGAATCACAAGTCTGATTTTCATTTATTTTGAGAAGCTAACACTACATTACACATCTTAAAACTCTGTAAATTAACCTCTAAATTAACACTTTCCTAAAACACACAAACAGAATAGGTATTTGCATCAGCTCGGACATAAGGACAAAAAAATCCTATTTGCACCATTATTATATTTAACAAGTTCCAAAAAATGAAAAAATGTGAAGTCCTTTACCTTTATGAAGTGTTTTAGTTTATTTAATCTCTATTTCATTGGTTTTCTGGAATAACTACCTATTAAAATAACTATATTATGAAGTATATCGTTACTATGAAATACAATTATTTATACTGTGAAATAGCCTGTTGGTCATACCCCCCACCCCTAAGTTGAAGCATGAATTTCATGGATGTTTCGTTTGATTAACAGTTGTCTGTCTTTCCTCCGTCCTTCAGGATCTTTATGGAATCTGAAGAACGGTCTGTCCTCAGCTCAGCAGTCTCACACACTGACCGCACTGGCCAGCACACTGTCACATAGCCTCAGTCTGGACGCAGGAGAGCTCATCCCACAGCTGTGGCGAGCTGAATCTGCCCATCTGTCTAAAGACACCACATCTGTCACAGAGTCACATCAGACAGACCAGCGGCCTGCAGGGCTTCAGGCCGAAGAGATGGAGGAGGAATTGAATGATGAGAAGATAAATGGAGGAAAGCCCAGTATGTCAAAAACCAAAAACGACATCTCTGATCTCTTGCCTGTGAGTTATAATTTGCCATGACTTGTTTTTTATTCTGCATATTCATAACATTCATGAATATTTTTGCCAGTCCACAGAAAAATAATGTTATTGTTTACTGACATGATTGTTCACTGTAGAAAAATCATAATTTGTGCTTCAGTGGAATAAGACTGGAGGAGTTTAATTGTATTTTAATTGTATCTGTATCTCACATCTGTTGCATGATCTCAGAAGACTTTAATATAGTGGAATATTTCTAATATACCATATATAACATTTTAATATTTGCTGTGCTTTATTATGTTTATTCATTTTGTGTGGATTAGCAATATCACACATTATATTACACACAACATCTGATTTGGTCAAAGAATGGCAGTCTCAAAGCTGATACCAATACTGAGCATTAGATTGGTGCATCTCTACATTTATGTCCTCCTGAAGCCCCCTGCAATCACTGGATTAGAGTGCATATGGAGGTCACAGATGCTTAATAAAGTAAGGCCCAATTCTACCCCTTAGCCCTTCCCCTTACCCCTAGCCCTCATTTTGTGTGTGCACGCCAAGGGGTAGAGGTGTCCCAATTCTCTTTAGCTTGAATGCGTAGAGCTAAGGGGAAGGGGTTAATAGCCCTTCGAACGAAGATTTTTCTGGACCACACTCGAAAACAACGGGTAAGAAAATTTCCCAGAATACACCTGCCACAGCGGCAGTATTGCTGAACGCGGAAGTAAGGAGATCCACAAATCCAGTATTTTTGTCATTATTATGAATTATTTTTACGACAAACAAACACATGTTTTAATACATTCATAACCACGTTCGTGCTTTACCGTCATGCTTTTAAAAAAACGCTAAAAAATAACTGCTAAATTTCGCGATTTATAATCCCTAATAATAACTCCTGTACAGCAGTCCCACAACATTCTGAGACTCAGTAACACTCGAATCCCCTGTCAGTAACGTCTAGTGGCTCAGAATGACCTTTTTACAGTGTCTGCTGTAATGTTAATGTTGTTTTTTTGTGTTTACATAGATGAATATGGCCACTGTGTAAATACACTGTACAGTTACGATCTTATTGCCACATTAGCCCATTATGATAGCATAATGTAGGCCTACAGTGATTTCCTGAAGATAAATACCCAAAAAAATAGCACAACTGGAACAACTACAGCAGTCGCCATCGTCTGATCTCACATGAAGCAAGAGATCGTGAAAACATATGATGACGTGTGCAGGTGCTGTAGTGCTGTCCCAATTCTTAGGGGTAAATTTTGAAGCCCTTCCCCTTAACCCTCGGTTGTATAAAAATAGAAAAAGAAAAATAGAATTGGGATTGGGCCTAAGTCTCGACTTATTGGCGTAATGTGTCACATGGCTCAGATTTGACCAGTGTGAGGACGGGCTGAGTGCATTCCCTACTGCACTCTTCCTCCCTCACCCCATGTAAACTCCAGTGATGGCACATCTGTCCCTCAGAGCCAGATGGTCCTCAATCTCTAAACACAGTGTGACTGTCTCAACTTGTGTATATGAGTGTGTAGGGCTGCTGTAACCACTCTGAGCTGCTTTTGCTGTTGATTTGCCCATAGGATGTTCTGGATGTTGTCCTTATTTAAAGTTCAAGGTGAGATCTGATCCAGCGCCTCATATTTGTGACCTAATTTGTATCTGGAACCAAAGCAATCTTTCCAGAGCCAAGAGTGCTGGCATCACTTTCAGTTAGATGTAGAGCTTTGATTTCTACTATAACAGATCTCTCCCGTGTGTTCATCCTTTTACTTGTGGATGTCAGACCTCGATGAACTGAACAAAATAAGTGAACCGGACGTTTTAGCATATTAATGAAGGTGATGCCTCAGAGCCAAAACTACTGTACCGATTATGCAATTGCCACAAACAATGGTAGTTTGAAGGTATTTACCAGTTGGAGCAAATTGTTCAAACATTGTTGTCAATTTGTTCTTCAGTTTTGTACAAATTATATCAATGTCTTAAAGCAGGGATCTCCAATCTTATTTATAGCACAGACCAGTGTTCGTGTTGATCACTTTGTTACAGACTATACATACCTCCATAGAAAACAATGTTTGCATACAAACAAATGTGGAACAGGGGTCTGTTCTTCATACATGGATTACTCAATTAGCTGGATTTGGTTATTTGACATGATCCAGGATCGTTTCGTTCTTCAAAAACTCTTCCGAGAGTTGTTCTCTTAGCAACAGCTTTGGTAGCCTTTTAAGGAGCAGGTTTAATTCATGTAAACAGGATTAGATAAGGTCTTTTCAAGCAAAAGTAATACTGAAAGTACGTACCAAATGCTGATATTTTCTTACAGTACTAATCTATAGATTATATACACTTGGGAAAAAAGTAAAATATATATTTTTTTAAGTTTATATATATGTATACACACATTTATAATAATTAATATTAAATAATTAATAATATTTATGTTTATATACATATAAGTTTATAAATATATATAAATAAAACTTAGTAAATAAAAGTACAAAAACGAGGTGGTTCTCCCCAAGGGGATCAAAGAGAACATTATTAATATGGATTTTTTTAGATACAAATGTTTATTATTTAAAGGTACCGATCCAGCTCTAGTACAATTTATGTAAAATAATAGACATGCACAATATTCAATAGTTTTTGTTTGTTTTTTATAAAGGAGTAATAATTTATGCAGTTATGCATGTTTTGACAGCTAATATGACGGTGATTTGATGCTTTGCAAAAGTTGCAGACACCTTTACCAAAATCAAAATGCTTTTTTGATGCAAAATTAATTTAAATTTCCTATGTTGATTAAGAAACTGAAAAAGGTTTAGGCTATAGTAAAGAAAATCCGATCTAAAATGTAAAACTAAACAAATTGCTAAATACTCTCGTCACATGAAAGTATAAAGGATGCAGCCCACAACACATGTGTAAAGTTATTGCGGATTATATTTACCAAACCATTTACTATTAACGAATTTTATATAATTTTGCTCACATGGATAATTCATTATTAATCAGATGATGTAATTATGCTGCTGTGCCGTCAGCCAATCGTTGCATTGCTGATCATGATTTCGAGGATCGATAGATCTGTCCTTAACAACACACGCAGCGATCTCAGATCAATTCATCCAGACATTTTAATCTGATTTGCAAACTTGTTTGAAGAACCAAATTAGCCAGAGATCAGTTATCAAGATTAAAAGATCCAGGATCTGCCAAATCATCTTAGATCATTTAAGCGAGGTACGAAGAACGGACCCCAGCACTTTGTGTCTGGCCTGTGAAGTGCACAAATATGGATACTGATTCTTAAAGGTGAAACTCACTATAGTGGGACTGCATATAGAGTACTTGTACATTTTTGGCCCAGTAGCATCTCTTTCATGAGCCAGTACTGGGCCGCGACCTATTCTAAGTCCCTCCTTCAAAGAGAGCGTTAACCCAAAAATAATAATAATAATTGTCATCATTTTATTCGCCCTCCATTTGTTCCACACCTGTTTGAATTTCTTTCTTCGGTTGAACACAGAGGAGGACATACTGAAGGATGCTAGAAAAAGCAGCCTATTGTTCCTATTATGGAAGTCGATGGCTGATTTTTCCCAACATTCTTCAAAATATCTTCCCTTTTTTCAACAGAAGAAAGAAATTCATAAGTCTGGAACCAGTTCATGAGGACGTTTATATATTTGCATAAACTATCCCTTAAAGTGTTTTAAATCAAAATTAACTATCACTGTATGTGTTTGGAATTGGTGACCCTCAACAAATGCTTTTTGTTTGTGTGCCTGTGGGTTTCTAGAGAGACAGACTGGAGTTGCGAGAGGCCAAAGCTCTGCTGTCAGCACAGCAAACGTCTCTGGAGATCATCGTCAACATGTGCTGCTCCGATGGTGAGTGTATGTGTGTGTTCATATTCAAGCCGGTGCTTGAGGCAAGACATGATTATTGTAGCCAGTAAAATGTGCTAAAATTGGAGGAATGATTTCATTGTATGTGTCGGCAAAGATGAGGCAGAGGATAATGTGAGAGGATATTGGCTCTTTCTCTGTGTCTATGTGTCTGTATCTGTATGTGTGCAGAGCCCTCCGATGATGAATGGGAGGAGATGTCCAGCAGCGACGAGAGCGAAATGTGTGCTGATGGGATGTCAGACACTAATTCCAGCTTGTTCTCTCCTCTTTGTCTGTCTGCTGAACTTCACACAGTCCTGCTCAACCACAGCATACCTCAGCAGGTACATTATAAATAGTAATAAAATGAACATTTAAAGATCTTTAGACATTTGCTCTGGGAAACAAAACAAAAATGCTAATAAATTACATCGTTATATTTTCAAGGTAGCCAGGTGGTACAGTAATATATGTATTGTGTTTGAAAACAGTTATTTAAACCTTGAACTAATTTTGGCCAGTGATAAAGAAATATTGGAACCCAGTACAAAACGTTGAGGTGTTACTAAAACATTGTTTCACCTACAAATGGGGGGGAATACACAAAAAATGTATCTGACAACTCCTTGAAATACACAGAGTTGTCAAAAGCACAAAAACCCGCCTGTATAATAGATTTAAGATGCTGTTCTTGTGTCACAGATATGTGCATTCACTTTAGGTGTTGCTTTCAGGTGTTGAAGAAGGCTGAGTTCCCCAGTGCTGCTGCTCTTGAGCTCTGCAGTAAAGATTCTTCCTGGAAATGTCTCTTGAAAAAGTAACATACATTTGTCTTTGTAATGGTCTGTAGAGTTATACAAATATATGAAAATATAAATCTGACACTGTTGTGCTTTGTTTTTTCTAGGATGCAGCGGGTACAGTGTCGGGCACTGACATGTCTCCATAATATCCTGTCCTCTATGGACACAGAGTCTCTTGGTGGCGCTTCAGGTCTGCAGGCTGTGGCTCAGCATCTTTCCTCACTGGTCTTCAGCTCAGCAGGTAGACGCCTCCGATTTGTTTTTATTCACTTAAAGCAGGGCAGTTGCTTACTTTCTGTTATTATAAATTAATTTCTAGAGGTTTTAAAGGATGAGGAGTTCCTTGAGGCTGTGACTAGTGCTCTTCGTTCTCTGCTTCAGATCATGGCTACCAAAAACATCTCTCAGGTGAAAAACACAATCTTCATTTATTCCTACTTCAGTGAAATGATTTCAAGCATCTGTTTTTTGAAACACTGTGTTTTTTATGAATTCTGCAGTGTATGACTCCACATCAGCTGATGGGTTTTTGTGAGGCAGCCACTAGTTGCGATCTGGTCAGTGTAAAGGTTAATGCTCTTGCCATTCTCGGAATCACAGGAAGCTCACTTGCCAAAGACAAAAACACAGCAGACACTCTGCAGGTAAATACTGATTGTTAGAATTTTACAAAAAGCTGCAGTGCTACTCTGACACTCACACAAAATGTTTGCTTCAGCTTTTTTGAAACTCTTGTTGTTGTGCAAACAGAAAATGTGTGGTCAAAATGATTAGTTGACCTATTAACAAATTGATTTGTTGATATTCAGGAAAATGCACTCACTTGTATGGTATACTTGAAGAGAAAATTCACCCAAAATTTTAAATTTGGCTGTAGACCATTATGAATGTCTTTATTCTGTTGAACACAAAACAAGGTATTCTGAAGAATGTCAGAAATAACATTGACATCAATAGTAGGAACAGAAAATACTGTGAATGTCAATGTCTGTTTTTTCCAAACATTCTTAAGTTTATCTTCCATTATGTTTAATAGAATGTTTGAAACAAGTGAAGGATGGAAAAATGACAGAATTTAAAGTTTTGAGTTAGTAAAACATCCTTTTAACTAAGCATATTTTATAAATGTAAAAAGACAAAAACCATAAAGATATATATTTTGCTTGGATAACTTGACAAATTGGGTCATTCTAAATGCATTCTAATGCAGGTAATGCTTTTAGATATTTAAGACTTGTTTCAATTTGTTATATTTGTTTTGTTAAATTAAGCTTAACACTGTGTCACACAATCTGGGTGTCACACAATCAATTTGTTTTTGAACAACATAAAGGAGCTAAGTTATTAGTTTTAACAAATTTAATTAAACTGAACACAAAACTATTAAGTTGTCTTCCAAAAAAAGCTCATTCAGCACATTTATAACCTCCTAGGGCTTGAGTCTCCACATACGTGGACAGCACATTTTAGCTTTTAAGTAGCTATTTAAAATACTTAGAATGTTTTATATTTTGGTACAGACATACAGTGTCATCCTGCAACTGTTTTGCAGTATATGAAATGTCCCAAACATGATTTTTAACTGTCTAAAATGGGGAAAATAGTTTTTACTCTCTGATAGTCAAAGCAAGTTTAAAAGAAAATTCTATGTTACATATGCATTTAAAAAATTCAGGAAAAAGGGTTTTATGTAAATTCGGATCACGAGTCCACATATATGGACATAATTTTTCTCTAAAAGTACATCATATCAATAGATGATACTTAGGTTTTTATTCTAATTAGGTTCTAATAAGCCCAAATAGCAAAGAGAAATAAAAAATGCATGTAAAAAAAGACCTTGGGCCTTAAGAGGTTAAAAAGTTTGAGCAAACAGTACATGTACATGTCCTTTTTTAAAGTGAATGTCAGCTCTTCCATCCTTAAAGCAACATTAAATTATTAGCATAGACAAAAATGTGACATATCATATTTATTTGTTAATTCATTGTTTTTTATTTAGTATATTTGGTAGAATGTTTTAATTGAATTACAAATGGCTACATGTATATCACATTCTACTGCACTTTAATAATAAATATTTTGATGTGCAAATGAGAAATGTATGATAAAATGGGCATGTGCTTTCTGAAGATAATCACTGAACAGTATTGTTGGAGTGTATTTGTCATCACATTGCATGAACATTTGTCGATATCTGTTTTTGCAGCTGATTGGAAATGCATTACTAAATGTTGCAACAAAGGATGCAAACCTGGTTGTGTGTGGGGAAGCTCTGGATGCTCTCTTCGACGTGTTTGCAGATGGCGATGAAGCGGAGAAAGCTGGAAAAAATATTGACCTGCTTTCTTCTCTCAAAGCCCTTCAGCCAGGCTTTAGAGCCAAGGTTTGTTTAAAGCCAACAAGAGATATTACCAGAAATATACAAGAGCACTCATCCATCACATTCACACGCCCAAGCTGTAATATTAAATCAGAAAAACCTCCCAATACACGTTCAGGCTTGAGCTCAAGGTTCAAGCTTGAGTTCTGTTGCATAAGCACGTCTCTGGCTGACAGAAAGAAGCTCTGAAACCAGCTCAACAGATCTGTTTTGGTTGGCTAACATTCTTCTTTATAACTTTAAAGTACTTTTTCAGCTGCTTTTATCCATCCACAGCATGGCCAATGCTGGATCTCTGCATGTTCTTCGGCCTTTAGATGGCAGGCTTTTCACAGTTTAACCGCTTGTTTCCTCACAGCTGCGAAAAGAAGGCAGAGGAAAATACAGCTCTGATCAGCTTTGTGTTCTGGACAACATAAGGATCAACCTGAAGAGATTCATCGGCTACTTGGAGAACCTGCAGAGAAAATGAGATTTCAGTGATCAGCAGAGCAACTCTTTAGCATTTTCTGTTTATACTCCTTTTTGGTTTTATTTTTATGTGAGAGTGTTTATGTGAGGAAATGAAGATAAAAAAAATGTTTGTAAAACCAAACATATAAGTGCTTTAATTAAAGCATTAACTATCACAATGACCTCTTGTGGTGCTTTTAAGAATTAGAAGCATAGTTCAGCCAAAAAAATTAAGTGAAGTTTCACAAACTAATTTCAAGAGGAGCACGTGATATGATTGATCGCAGCTGGTATCTCATCTGTAGTCATTAGTAAGCCAATCGGATCATTCCAAACTCACTATAAATAGCCCAACTAACATTACACCCTCATTTTTAAAGAATCCCTCCCGTCTCCACCCTTTCCTCCTTTACCAAGGGGAGCTCTAGAGAACTTGCTGATCTTGTACCTCCTTACATGCTCCTTGACCAGGCGGGAGCCCTGAGCTCAGAGTTCTCTCCTGAGACAGCATGCAAAACCTGCTAATAATATCAAGCAATATCCGAGTGTGAGTTCTTGATTTTTCATCATTTACTCAGCCTCCGTTTGATCCTGAGTTTCTTTTTTTTTGTTGAACACAAAAGATATTTTGTAAAATGGTGGAAATTGGCAGCCATTCACTTTCATAGTATATTTTATTCCTACTACTATGGTTGTGAGTGACTACTGGTTTCCAACATTCTTCAAATTATCATCTTCTGTGTTTAACCGAAAAATAAAAAAACCTTATATTAACCACACCAGGGTGAATACGTTTACATTTTTGGGTGAACTTTACCTTTGAAAGGTCTTTTGGCTGGATTGGTTTTGACTAAATTTCAGCGAGTATGTTAAACCGCAAACAAAACAATGCCACCCAGTCCCATAAGAGAGTTCTCTTTAAAGCCCAGGTTATTTTGCCTTTTGTAAAGCTTGTTTTTGTCCTGAAAGAGGAGTATCTGAGAAATGATGATAGATCAGCGCCTGGAGATTACTTTATGAACACTGTTATGTTGCTCAGTTTCCCCTCTGACCCAGTCCATCATAATGTGAGAACAGCAAAACGCTTTTATGTAGCACTTTATGGCCCACACCAGAGCAACAGTGGATTATCAGATGTTTATTAGTTGTATTCGATCCCTCATAAACCTGTCTGTGGAGAAAAGTTGTAGTTTGTGTATATATATATATATATATGTGTTATCTTAGGTTTTAGTTATCTTAATATACCTCATAAACAGCCGTGATTCATTAGCTTTGCATATCTAGCTGTAGAAAAAATGAAGTATAAAACATATTAAATATTACTTAAGGATTTTTAAGCTTTCTATTTAGAGTCTACGTTTAAAAATGGGCCGGTTTAGTCAACCTGAGTACAAACATTGAAGAAAATGTGAGAAATATACTGTATATAACGTTGAATTTAATAAAAACATGTAACATTTTGAGATTAGTAAACACAAAATAAGTAAAATATTTATCAAATCTAATCAATATAAAGCAATATAAAATATGATCGATACACGTTATCAAAAAATGACATTATAATTAAAACAAGAATATTAAATAATAATTATGAAATATGTATTTACTTTTACAATTTCATCATTTACATCATTTTGAAAATGATTGAGAATCACCTTTTTAACATCAAGTAGATATCCGCAATAAGATTTATTATAAATTATCACACTTGGCATGGGCTGGTAAGATTGATACCCTTGGATAAAAATATCACAGTTTCACGATATTGTGTCTGAGTATAAAAAAAACAACATTTCCCCCCATTGAACATAATATATTTTACTTTAGGAAACATTACAATTATTCTGGAACAGTAGCTTTTGATGTGGAGGGTCCTTTTCAGCTAGAGATACTATTGCCCTAAAAAAACTAGATAAAACAACCGATGTCGAGTACATAGGGCATATACCATACAGCTAATTTGCAGTCCTTGTCCCTGGTTAGGCTTTACATTAAAAAATGAAAAAATAGGCAAACAAGAACAAAACACTACAACAAACATGTACAGTATATACAGAGCCACACACACAAGATCTAAGCCAATCTGCTTACTAAAGAGAAATGTAAACCTGACCAACCTGAAAGAATAATACTTAATGTTCAAATTGCTGTAAAGATTTCTACCATTCTTTCAGCTTTACAGAAAAAAAATGGCAGTTCTGATTGTAGTTTTAAATCAACAGGCATGGCATTTCACAGATGTGAACCTCGCACTGAAAAAGATGACTGACCCAAAGTGGTTCTGCATCTGCTGATTCTACAATTCCCACTTGCTGCCCCTCTAGTCTTTGCCCCATCACAGCTGGATTTATATATCAACTCAAGGGCAAGACCATGTTTACACTTCAAAGTGTTTTTTTTATGAAAACTTAATAAAAAAACATCAAAACTGAAGTGATATTTTTGAGAATTTGACAATGATGCCACTATATTGGTTTCTGATCTATTACCTTTAAAGTTCATTTGTAAAGTGACATTGCAGTTTTAACAACTGATTGAGTAGCTTGACCCCAGATTATTGCACAATAAGACATACATGATAATATCATAGCATGCACATACATTTGCGCTGCTTTAAGAGATATATATGGTCTTATACGAAAGCAGTTTAAATTCCATTGAAAACGTTTATCGTCCCATGCCTATATCACTCACATCCATTTTTTTGCACTTTAAATGGCACAAAAAAACACTAGCTAGTCGGATGGACCTGTCCCACTGTAATAATACTGCTGTTTATATTCTATTCGCGGACTCCTGTGCCCCGTAATCTAATTTCTGTCAGTGCATTACAAAATAATCCAATTAGGAGATAACAGTGGGACCCCATGCGCTAGATATACGGCTCATTGGATTAGCGCCACCTTTTACAGGGTACATCTGAAACATGACAGACGATAGGCGAGTTAGCATTTTAGCAGTTCCGGTTCCCTCGTCCCAAAGTCAATGGCTTTTTTCAATGGGATTTCAGTTAAATCGCTGAAATAAGGTTCGTGGCTAACACAAACTCAAGATAGTTTCACGTTTCATTCTACGACATAAAACACACCAGTTACATCACATGTTTCATTATTTAAATTCGGTTACGCTTCTTTATAAAGACGGTGTCTATCAAGTTGCTAAATGGGACTCCAGGCGGTGTCGGAGACATTATACGTCATCGAGCTGAACTGGTCTGGAGCGCAGCTCGCTTGTGTTGGGCATTTGGATTTGTCTGTGATTTATGTATTTTTAAGAATAGTATTTTATAGTTTGTAGCATTTTTTTTCTAATTGGGAATTCATATTGTGTGTAGGTAATGCCTTCAGTTGTAGAGACCGTCAAGACAGATTAATTTGTTGATCCTTTATTTTAATTAAACAATAATATGGGGATACAGCTTACCAGTGCAGCCTGTCTCTTTCCTGCTCTCAGTAATGCAAACGTGAATAAATATGTAAAAATACATACATATTAACTGTCATTTTAACACGATCAAAGGATTTTTCCTTGGTTTTTTTCTTCATCTGAACACATTTAACTGCAGTCATAACTGCAATATTTACACTCCTCCTTAAAATGTATAGCATATGTGACTGTGTGGGCTGCTTTTCGTTGTAATTCGTGACAAAACAGAATATTAAATGTTGTTCTGTGTTCATGATGGAACTTGCAGTCATATAGACTTGTCCCTCACGGCTCTTTTCTATGGAAGGCCATTGGGGCCAAAACGTCTGCAACAAACGCGTTTACACGTTATTACGTGTTAACACGTAATTTACGCGTTAACACGCAATTACGTGTTAACACGTAGGTACGTGTTAACACGTGATTTACGTGTTAACACGCAATTTACGTGTTAACACGTTTTTTTTAAACTAGTGTCATTTTTAAAGCACAATCATTTAATAATTTCTCCAACCTGCTCATTTTAAAATGTATAATGTCATTTCACTTAAATCACAATAAATGATTTGGAGTCAATGAACTGTAGTAGATATTTTGAATTATGAAAGGCTAAACATCTTCTGCAATGTTATGTTTGATGGCCGGGGACATTATAATTCTTGTCATTCAGCTGCTGAGATTTCTTTGAAAATGTGTCCAGAGAAATCAGTATGAGCTTTATTTGACAAGTGTGGGCAATCACACTAGAAATGTTTTGTGTGTTTTTTCAGGAGCACAGGATACATACAAATCAACACAAGGACACAGAATGACATAAGTGGATATAAAATAAACAATAAAACATTTTGGTTACAAAAATCATAAACAGTAAGGGTTGTGTATATGTATGACCATAAAAATAAACAGGTAACAACTGATCTAATAATTAAGATCTATAGAGATAAAGATGTGTAGAGATCTGAAGGTTGGGCAGGTGCACAGCAATAATCCTCTCCGCTGTCCTGACAGTCCGCTGCAGTCTTCTTATTTCTGATTTGGTGGCTGATCCGAACCAGACAGTAATTGAAGTTTTGTCAGATGAAGTGGCGGCAGATTGTGCATTCTCATACTATATGTAACAGGTCATTAATTACTAAACACATAAATGATTTAATGCAGAGTAGCCTATCTTGGTGAGGTTTATGTCTGCAAATAATGCACATATTGTAGAACAAACATTTTATAATTTATAATTTTGTGTTATACATTTATGCTTGTAATATATGTTAATTGTTTACAGAACTTTGGACTATGTACTTTTGTCTCTGTACTGGAAGCTCCAATCACCAAGACAAAATATTCTTGTGTGCAAACAACTGACAATAAATAATTGACAAGTTTCTATAAAACTATGTAATAACTAAGCTCCTTTCTGCCTTTTAAGAAAAAAACTAAATTATGATATACTAAATCAAAATTACAAGATAAAAAGTCGAAATAATGATTTAATAACTCAAAATTATGACTGAATAAATCTGTAGAAATTACATTATGACAATAGGTGGCGAAAAACAACCATCTAAATGTAGAACTTAATTCTCTAAAGATGATTAATCTAATAAAACAAAGTTTTTTAGAGAGTTATTAAATCTTTAACTGAAAATGTCATTTTTTCAAGCATGCAGTTTTCTTAAACAAGCTAATGAAATAACCTAAACTTAAACTAATGTTCCATGGTAATTTACTTGACAAGTACCTTTGCATTGTAGTGGGTAACACATGCAGTTGAAGTCAATGCAAAATGTTAATTTAAAATAATATATCCCACATTATCTTATATATATATAGTCATAGTAAGTCTTATAGTATATATATATATATATATATATATATATATATATATATATATATATATATATATATATATATATATATATATATATATTCTCGATTGAGCAAGAGGGGCACCTCAGCCAATGAAGGCAAACGGGCAGTGGCTCTAGGCACCGGGCCACCCCCCTGTGCACATATATATATATATATATATATATATATACACATATATATATATATATATATATATATATATATATATATATATAAAATGTGTGTGTGTGTGTGTGTGTGTGTGTGTGTGTGTGTGTGTGTGTATATATATGTCGATCAATTATTATGCAAACTTTAATACTTTTTTTAAAATATTAAGATGTTGTTAGCAATTTTATCTTGACAGACTGGCACAATTCAGCATGTAGACTCTCAAATTAAAAAAATAAATCACGCATTGCGGCCAGGCATGCACAGAGCATCTCCGTTCTCACAATGAGTTTCTGAGTTTTATCATCCAACCAAGTTCGTTCTTCCGAAGTAATCTGGGAACAAGGTCAGTGCTGCAAATAGATTGTAAAGCCTGGCTCATTCAAAGAGACCTGCGCAATGAATGATAATGTCATTAATAATCAAAACAGTATAAATCAGGCTTCTCTAAAACAGTAAATATTGCACATAAAATTTAAAAAATGGTGTTTTGGCGCTGAAGCATATAGCGGACTTGTGCACTTCAGATGGTATTCCCTCTTGTTTATTGTGTAGATAACGGAGAAAGAAAAAAACACACATTACAATTAAGATACAAATTATATCAAATCAAATGTTTCAAAAAGATAATTTTCCAAGAAAAATACAAGTGTATGTTTTTGCTCCTGCCTATGAATGGATGATTTCTTTTGTTGTGTGGAAAATAAGGGTTTGATTAGTGCTCCACTGTAATTGTTGTGTCTCAAACCCCTGTCATATGTCTGCTACATTTTTAATTTCTCATTATTTTAAAGATTATGTCATGCACATCTGATTTTTCCTCATTCTGATGTGGTTTCATTTTCTCCTCACTTGCTGCAGGAGTTTTAAAATCCTAACCGATAATAAAATCTGGTTGCAGCGCACATGAGGCGAATCTTCTGCGATTTCATTATCTCAAAACTTAAATGTGCACACACTAGAAGATATGAAAACTGTGGCACTGCACACTACAAGATACTCTCAAGATTGTGCCTGATAGAGCACCTAATTGCAGAATAACTCTGCTTTTTATTTATTATAGGCTAGGTTACAAATATTTGACCATCTGCCAGAGCGAACAGCCTGCAGAATGAAAAATGCTGATTGGGGAAAAAAAAAAATGCTTTTTACCTACTACCCTACTGTATAAAATTTTCTTTTTTATGTATAATGTTCTATTACTTAAAATTTTGTTAAAATGTATAGGTATAGTTTATATATAAAATGAGCCCTAGCTTATTCCGCTTTGATAATTATGCAAGGATAATATTGCATATTCGGTTTAGGCCTGGATAAATTATGTATTTTATAAAAGGATTGTTTATGGACTAAGCTAACTGTAATTCAAGCGAAAGGAGAGAGACCGAGTGAGCGCGCGAGAGGACTCATATCTCCTTGGTGACCAATCTTCATTGATTGCGGATTCCAGCAGTAAGCGCAGACTGTGAAGGTTTAGTAACAGAGTTTTTCTTAAAATGTCGCAATGCACACAACATAATGAGTGACATATCAGAATTAAAAAGAGGATAAACTGTTGGTGTGCATCTCGCTGGCGTATCTGTGATCAAGACAGAACGTGTTTGTTTGAGATGATCAAGAGCCACGATATCCAGGGTAAATCACCAAATGAAGAAGAGCCACAGCCATCAGGAGGAACTTTGGATGCCAGAGGAATCTGTCTGAAATAAATGTCTTTGTGTAGTGAACAAGCATGAATAACATTCAGGTTTTAGAGTATTGGAATTCTCAGCTTCAACCTGCATGTTTTTCATGCTTGTTAACCATTTATTAATATGATTTACTATTACCATTAACAAAGCATTTGTGAGTGTAATTTATTGTAGTGTACACTCCAGCATTATCTAATGTTACATTTGCTCATTGTTTGTTCTTGTTACCACTAATGTGTTAATTAACACTGTAACAGGCGTTAATAAGAGTTATCTTACATTTCTTTGTGTTTAAGGATCACTTTACTTCTGTTGTTTATGGGGACTTTTATTTTGACAAGAAATCCGATTTTCAGAGCTAAAAAGAAATGATGAGAGAACAGTATGTGCATTTCATGACGGTTTAACAGAGCTCGTACTAAAAAGGACGGTCACCAAGTTTATTCAGCAACCCCCCGAAAAGGCATACGGTTTGTTAATGTAGACTATTTCATTTAAATTATTTTCGCTAGTCTCTCTCTCTCTCTCTCTCTCGTAATTTTTTATCCTCGTATGAATACAGCCCAACGCTATTTTACAGTTAGATGACTGGAAAAGAAGCAGGCTATCGGAAATTGAAATAAGAAACTGTCTCAGCGCAATCTCTGCCTTATTCCTCGCTGCCAAATATGTTGAGCTCCTTTTAAAGGAAGTGGACCAGATGGTGTAGGCTCGACGTAGCCATTGTGTAACAAAACGATTGCGCGCATCACCACATTAATATTTACGAGAAGGATTACGAGCTGTTACGACAGACACAGTCATCGGGACACCACAGCTACGTTTTACTTGAATTATTCATGATGAAGTGACCGAAGCACTACGATGCGCTTACGGTGACCTTACCTCATCAACCAAGATCATGACGGGAGAGTAACGCACGCGGAAGTGCGTTAAGAAATACAAACCGAAAGCAGCAAGTATCGCTGCTGTTTAATGTCTGGTTCAGTTATATATCGAAGCTAGTTTCTGCCAGATACGGCAAAATCATGCTTTAGAAATAGAGATTAGGATTTAGAAAAGTCTAAATTATTGGATAAAAATCAAAATTGGAGGTCCAAGGTGGAGGTGAATAATTAATCTAATGAAATCTTTATAGTAAATTGAATCTTTAACTGAAAATGAGATTTAAAATGTTTAAAATTTCTATTATATAGTATAAAACATATACTTTCAAATAAATATCAGGACATACAAATATACCAATTAATCACACACACACACACGCACGCACGCACGCACGCACGCACGCACGCACACACACACACACACACACACACACACACACACACACACACACATATATATATATATATATATATAGATAGATAGATAGATAGATAGATAGATAGATATATTACAATTCTGTCTAAAGATGTCAAAGTGGCATAAAACAGTATATATAATGCACAAATATTTAATACTACTCCAGTCTATACAACAGGATGAGTCCATTTTTATGGTTGTCATGTTTTATGTTTTGTATTTGTTACAGCCAAAACATAATTTTATGTGTAAGCCTTGAATATTGTGTTGTGCTCCACCCTGATTTTCCACCTTTGACCTTTTCCAAAAATTTTACCCTTGTGCTCTCCCCAGCTCTCAGGTTAATTAGCTTCCAGCTGCTAATCATTATGAACCTGCCTGAGTCAGAGTGGTTTGGCTATAAATACTGCCTTCTGAAGCTATAGTGAGTTGAGGAACACTTCCTAGTTGGTATTTGTGATAGTGGTCACTAGTGGTTGTGGTAGTTGGATTAAGCCTTAAAGCCAAATTAATATTATTGTTCCTGCATGTCCATTACTATTTACTATTTTGTGTACTTAATTTGAGATTTACTTCAAAGTGTGACTAAAGGGTGAGTGCCTTTTATTTTGTATATCCTTTCACCTGTTCGTTTGAGAGGGGAAGCTCAGGGAAGTTTGTGTGTTTTTTTTTTTTGTTTTTTTTTTTGCATTAGGTAAGCTAGTCCTCTAAATTTAGCTGCTTTCTCTTTGTGGTTAGGCTATACTCCCTCAGCTTGACAACTACTTTCTATTAAATTTCCTATATTTCTAATAAAGATCTTATAAATAAAAATAATAAAATTTATTTTATTGAAATATTTATATTTTTCTCTCTTCTTAACCCTGTGCTGACTCTTCACTCTGGGGCTGAGGATTGAAGTGTGTTCTTCACATTTCTTTAATTCTAATTCAATATTTCTACCAAATTTTAGTCTGTTACATATTTTTGTCAAACGAGCTCCTTGATTTAAAAAATATATATAAACCTTTGAAGAGTACACTTGAAAACATGATTTATGGAAATTATTAAAATGAATATTTTAGTAGTTTTCAGAAAATGTTTTTACATTTGAGTATAGAAGATTTAATTTGAAAAGATTTATTAATAAAAACATGTAACCTCTTCATATAACTTTTAAAATTTAAGACCGTTAAAAGATTGTCCATTTTACTGGCCACTCGATGGATGAAAACACAATGAAGCAATATAGTCTAACTCTTTATCTATCTATTATTTTTTTTTTTTTTTTTTTTTTTTTTTTTTTTTTGTGATTTACAGCGAGCCTCTTCAAGACCGGACTTTCTGTATGAAATTTAGACTTGAAAAACTAGTTTATGAATACCTCCTCATGTAGAGGTGAATAAGTTGACAAGCTGAATTAAACTTGCTCAAACGCTGTTGCTGTCAAACATTGTTTACTTAACTTAGTCAGTTTAATGATGAAGGGATTGACCGACTATTTTACAATGCTCTCTTGTAAAAGTGTTTTATTTAGATATATTTGTGGCTGCTGTATTTTGAAGTTTATTTCGATACATGGAAAATGGATGTAGTTAGTATTATAAAATGCATTTCAATGTGATGCGGTGGCGCAGTATACTGTTGCCTCACACCAAGTAGGTTGCTGGTTCGAGCCTTGGCTGGGTCAGTTGGTATTTCTGTGTGGAGTTTGCATGTTCTCTCCTCATTTGTGTGGGTTTTCTCTGGCTGCTCCGGTTTCTCCCACAAGTCCAAAGACATGCAGAACAGGTGAATTAGGTAGGCTAAATTGTCCATAGTATGGGTATTTCCTAGTGATGGGTTGCAGCTGGAAGGGCATCCGCTGCGTAAAACATATGCTGGATAAGTTGGCAGTTCATCCTTCTGTGGTGACCCCTGGTTAATAAAGGGACTAAGCCGAAAAGAAAATGAATGAATTTCAATGTATTTTTTCCCATCCCTGCTCCTCCTGCTTGCGTGGGTTTCCTCCGGGTGCAAAGACATGCTGTATAGGTAAATTGGGTAAGCTAAATTGTCTGTAGTGAGTGTGTGTGAAGTGCTGGGCTTCAGCTGAAAGGGCATCCGTTGTGTAAAACGTTCTGAATGAGTTGGCGATTCATTCACCTGTGGTGAACCCAAATTACTAAAGGGACTACGACAAAAAGAAAATGAATATCGAAAAAATTGCCCCTTAGCCTATTTATATAACTATTACAAATATGTACATGTTATTAAACAATGTATTATATTTGATGTAAAATAAATGTATATTTTCACACAATTCTCAGTTAAAGATTCAATAACTATAATAATTAAAAAAAAAAAAACTTTTTATAAAATCATCCTTGGAGAATTAAGTTCTACATTTAGATGGTGCTTTGTGGCCACCTATTGTTGTAATGTAATTTCTACAGATTTATTCAGTCATAATTTTGAGTTATTAAATCATAATTTTTGCTTTTTATCTTGTAATTTTGATCCAGTTAATCATAATTTGGGTTTTTCTTACCTCATTTGTTTACACACAAGAATATTTTGTCTTGGTGATTGGAGCTTCCAGTAGAGTAACAAAAAGTACATAGTGCAAAGTTCTGCAAACAATAAATATATATTACAAGCATGAATGTATAACACAAAATTATTAAGAAATACAGTAATTTTATAAAATGTTTGTTCTACAATATGTGCATTATTTGCAGACATAAACCTCACCAAGATAGGCTACTCTGCATTAAATCATTTATTTGTTTAGTAATTAATGACCTGTTACATATAGTATGAGAATGCACAATCTGCCACCACTTCATCTGACAAAACTTCAATTACTGTCTGGTTCGGATCAGCCACCAAATCAGAAATAAGAAGACTGCAGCGGACTGTCAGGACAGCGGAGAGGATTATTGCTGTGCACCTGCCCAACCTTCAGATCTCTACACATCTTTATCTCTATAGATCTTAATTATTAGATCAGTTGTTACCTGTTTATTTTTTATGGTCATACATATACACAACCCTTACTGTTTATGATTTTTGTAACCAAAATGTTTTATTGTTTATTTTATATCCACTTATGTCATTCTGTGTCCTTGTGTTGATTTTGTATGTATCCTGTGCTCCTGGAAAAAAAACACCCAAAACATTTCTAGTGTGATTGCCCACACTTGTCAAATAAAGCTCATACTGATTTCTCTGGACACATTTTCAAAGAAATCTCAGCAGCTGAATGACAAGAATTATAATGTCCCCGGCCATCAAACATAACATTGCAGAAAATGTTTAGCCTTTCATAATTCAAAATATCTACTAAAGTTCATTGACTCCAAATCATTTATTGTGATTTAAGTGAAATGACATTATACATTTTAAAATGAGCAGGTTGGAGAAATTATTAAATGATTGTGCTTTAAAAATGACACTAGTTTAAAAAAAACGTGTTAACACGTAAATTGCGTGTTAACACGTAAATCACGTGTTAACACGTACCTACGTGTTAACGCGTAATTGCGTGTTAACGCGTAATTGCGTGTTAACGCGTAATAACGTGTAAACGCGTTTGTTGCAGACGTTTTGGCCCCAATGGCCTTCCATACTTTTCTGTCGTCTAACGTAAGCGGGCTGTATGCACGTGAGCGATACACATTTACGCATACAGTTTTAAAACTTTTTTTTTTTTAAACAACTGTAAAGCAAAACAAAATGGATTTCCCACGTAAAAACTATCCAAAAGACACCCACGTACGCATAGACCTACGTAGGTCTATGTATTTTTGCGTATATATTTGTTTATGAAATATAGCGTGTATTATAATATAATTAACCGAGAGAGTAAATGTTAGTCATGGACCATATTTCTAAAAATAAGCTTGAGAAGTTGTCTGTATCAGGGTGTTGTTGACGTCACAGGTGTGCGCCCCGAAAGCACTGTAGTCCGTTTATAGCCTAATGTTAGCGTTTCAGTTCTTGCGTTTGCATTTAAGATCCAAAAGTGCTAAAAGTCGTATTTTTGTGTGAGGATTATCCGGTTGGACCAAACGTGTAAGTGTAATGAACAGTGTTTGAACACAGAGCTTATTATTTGCAATCTTCGAAAAAATCTTCTTCACTCCATGTGGAGGTCCGGTGTAGTGACGTCGGCACGCAGGGGCGGGGCAGGCTGCAGGGTCTGATATAAATACGCACGTCAGCCGTCTCCCTAGTTTGCCAGTTTGCTAAGTTCTCTGCTAATAACGTTAAACAAACAAGCGCCCAAACACACGATGGGATTCACGCCATTTTCCGCCAAAAATCTTTTTGGCGTGAATTCGACACGTCATCTTCAAAATCACACCAGGAGTTTGAAACCCATCTGTAAAGCAGCTTACAAAAGGTATATTATGTTTGTTTGTGTTATTGATCAACGTAGCGGTGATGCCAACCTGCAGCCCGGTTTGAATTGAGCAAAGTTTTGTTTGTGAAAAAATAATAGCTTTGCATTTGAACTGTGCTTAATGTTTAGCCTAAACTCGAAAATGTTATACTTTGTTTTAAAGAGTTTTTGTGAAGCACTTAGTAGTTTTAATAGTCGTCATCTAGACAGTGATGGTGGAGTGATTGTTGAATTAAACATTTATTTATTTGTAGATGCGGATGTGCCCCGTTTCGAATAAACTAGATTCAGTGTGTGTTTGTTAATATTTGGTAGCAGGCCTCAGTTTGTTGTGTAGGATGAGTGATGTTGAATTAAGGTAAAGTTGGTTTGGTATTGAAATGGTGATATTTAAACATCAGTTGTGAGTGACAACCACGTCATAACACTCCACCAAAGAGCCTGACACCGTCATCTGTGTGCATTGATGATGTTTATATTCATAAAAGGTTGGCGTTAACTTGCATGAATTTAAAGTTTTAATATTTTACATTGTTACGCTGTAATAAAATGAGCATAATCTAAAACTTAAATGATTGTAAGGTTCTTTCATTACAAACTTTCATAAAAATATATAAAAATGTAACATTATCTTCAAGTTTAACTGTAATAGTATTGAAAAGCTTGAAAGTTGTCATTAGCAGGGTGGTGCTGACGTCACAGGCGAGCGCCGCGAATTTATCCCTATTTAGAGCTTTCAAACAATGATTCTGATGATATTATTGAGAGTCTGAATGCACGAAAATAAAACCAACCTTTCCTAAATTATTGATGATGTAATGACGCGGGTCAAATTGATGGATTTTTCCAGATTCCTCCTGATTTTTTCAGGCTGTTATTACTAACTGTGGAGTCTGCCTTAATGGCCTAAAGGCTTATGGCCTGAAGGCTTATTAAGTAGTAGAATTTACATAGACTTAAACTTTGTGTGCTGTTGGGGATGTTTTCATCCACTCTGGGGGAATATTTAGGATTTATTTGGCCACAACTTTCTATGTGTTTCAGCAAATGCAAGTATTTTTAGTGTCAAATCTTATTTTGAACGTATATTTTAGGAAAATGCTCTTGAATTTTTCACAAACTCAACAATATAGTCTGGGCAAATTGACTACTATTTTGTTATGTTGGTGGCTTTTTTTGTCCCATTAACCTCTTTTAGAACAATATTTTTTGATTGTAAAGCCATGACACCATATAATCGTGCATTCTTTATTGTTGGTCCTTTTCCCTGCTGGGAACAGCTAAAATCTGTCATCAGTTACAGTGCAAAAAAACCTTCATTTCTGTGAGTGTACGTGAGAGAGTATGTGTAAGCGAGATCTTTGCACTCTTGCCTCAATATTGAGGTAAAGTTGGTTTTATATTCACACATTCATTCAGTGGCAACTTGTGACATGCTTCCTATATTGTTTACCACGACACTTTAAATATTCGGTCTGAAATCACTGAAGTATGACTTAAAAACAACATTAACACTATTTATTTGACTGTGAAACATGTTATTGTGCTATTTATATTTTGCAAGTAATACTTTTCTAAAATGATATTATTAAGGAGAAAGTCTGAATGTGCGAAAATAAAACAAACTTTTCCCCAATCGATGATGTGATGTTGCGGGTCACCTTGATGGATTTTTCCAGATTCCACCTGATTTTTCCAGGCTGTTGTTAGTAACTGGAGTCTGCATTGATAGCCTGAAAGCTTAAGGTCTGAAGGCATAGCATGTAGTAGAATACACATAGACTTTAACTTTGTGTGCTGTTGTGGATGTTTTTTTTCACTCTGGAGTGGCTTTTAGGATTTATTTAGCCACAATTTTTCTCAGTTTCTCAGGAAATGCAATGATTTTCAGTGACAAATCTTATTTTGACACATATTTGAGGAATGCTTTAGAATTTTTCAGAAACTCAACAATATAGTCTGGGCTACCCTTTCAGTATGTTGGTGTCTATGTTGGTGTTTTTTTTTTTTGCCAGATTGACTTCCAATATAACAGCATTTTTTGATGACACGATATAATCGTGCATTTTTCATTGGTGGTGGTTTTTTAAGGTGATCTTTTAGTATTTTCTTATTGGTTTTGTCATATTTATTAATGCTCACTTTTTAAGTCTTCATTTATTGATATTCAGTTTTTATATTTTTTAAATATTAGTTGTGCCTTTCATAACTTTGTATGTTTTATATTGCGTTTTTCTCATTTGTATTAGATTTAGGTATTTTTTTCAGTTTTTTTTTTGTACGTCAGATTCAACTTGTTTGCTGAAATACTGTTGCAGTTTTTGGATTAATTTCATTTTTGTATTTTCCACACTTGAGTTTCAAAGCATGTTTCAAAGAATTATGGTTATCCTTTCTGTAAACACCCAAAGCGAGAATCTTTAGAAATGGTGAAATAATAGGTATTTATGCATGCACAGTACTATGGCTGCACAATATAGTGTTTCAGCATCGATATCGCAATGTGATCATGTGCAATAGTCACATCGCAGGATATGCAATGTTTAGCCTGGGTGATCATTTTTCATTTTGTGTTTTTGAGGCCTGTGACTATAATGATTTTAAACTGATTTAAGCATAAGAAATTTTATTGAATTATTTTTATTATTGAATTACTGTACCTGGTGGCTCAGTGGTTAGCTCCGTCGCCTTACAGCAAGAAGGTTGCTAGTTCGAGTCTCTGCTGCGTCAGTTGGCATTTCTATGTGGAGTTTACATGTTCTCCCCGTGTTGGTGTGGGTTTCCTCCAGGGTGCTCCGGTTTCCCCCACAGTCCAAACACATGCGCTATAAGGTGAATTGAATAAACTAAATTGATCATAGTGTATATGTGTGTGAATGGATGGATGTTTCCCAGTAGTGGGTTGAGGCCAGAAGGGCATCCGTTGCGTAAAACAAATGCTGGAATAGTTGACTGTTCATTTCTGTTACATGTCCATGTATTTGTTTATTTATTTTTGCTAGTGTGTCACTCTCTACAGTTTTGTACCCATTTTGTTTTGATTAAGTAGATTTCTTTGCATCTGCAGATCATTGACGCTGCAGCTTTTTGAAGGTGGGGACTTGAGCGGCCCTCCAGATGTGGAGTTGTGCTCCCTTTGTGTTCAGCCTTAGTTTTGTTGTGATTCCTTCCATACTTATTATTTTGTTTGTATATCTTAATTCCCCTATTGACCAATCCATTTGTTTTTTCTCTCATTTGTGTTATAGTTGTGGCTGTAACAATTCCACTGTGGCGACCCCCGATAAATAAGGGACTAAGCCGAAGGAAAATGAATGAATTACTGTACCTGAATACGCTTAGACTTGGAAAAAGATCAACCATTATTTCAACTGTATATTTTTTAATTGTATTGATCTGTGCTTGTAGATAGTTTATTATAGTTTATGCAGATGCACTTCTCCACAGAATCATCCCAATCAGTGGAAAATGATCAATTCTTTCAAAGAAGAGATATTCATGTCATCTGGTGAAATATTTTGTGAATTTTCTTTGAAGACTAAAAGAATATTTCATTTTTTCCAATGTGCTGTGTAGGGCTGCAAAATATTGGAAAAAACTAACATTGCAACATTTTATTTTTCTGCGATACATATAGCGATATTGAGTATAGTTTTAACAGATGAAATGAAAAGCTCTATTTGAAAGAATTCATAGTTTTAGGATAATTTCTGATGACAATAGGATGTCATCAGAACACATCTGCAGAACGCATCAGCATAAAATGTAATAAACCAAATCACATGATAAATGCATTGAAGCAAAGTCACAAATGAAAAAAAAATGCTTTGGGTTTTCTGGGAGTCTAATAGTATTCAGGTAAAACAAATTGAATAATTAAATGTAAAATAATAACACTGATTATTATTCATTACATATATACTGTTCCTAAATACAATTAATCTTTCTTGAAGTTAGTAAAATGTAAATTTTCTGTGCCTAAATGCTTTAAACTGTCTTGAAATGGGTACACCCTAACAGTCCTTAAAACAAATGATACTTTTTTCATAACTTTCTCGTTAAACAATAAATATGTGCAATACTTTCTCATACGCACTTGTACACAGCACCTTATATCAATATACAATGCAATACCTTCTACATTCGCATGTGTACACAGCACCTTATGACCTGTATATTTATAACAATCTGTACATACAACTCAACATCCAGGTTTCTTGACTGACCGCATCTGTTTAATGTTTATCTTTTATTTTTTATTTTTTTATATATATATATATTTTTTTTTTGTGTTGTCACTTTATGTACACTGGAAGCTTCTGTAGCCAAAATAAATTCCTTGAGTGTGTGAAGCACATTGGCAATAAAACTGATTCTGATTCTGAAACTTTGCAATAACTGCACAGGCAATTTGACATTGCAGATCCTGCGTTGTGACTTGCAAATGTGCACATTGCGATATCGATGCTGAAACTGTATATTGTGCAGCCCTACTACTCAGCACATTTGGAATTTGAAACAATTTGAAATACTCATTAATGGTGATGACATGTCTAATGTTGGATTTACACCAAATGCCTAGCAGCATGTCACTCTAGTTTACTTGCTGGACCTTCACCTTACATGCAATGTTTTGCTCAAGTTGAAAGTCACAAGAAAGTTTACCATTTGTAACCTTGTATATTACTGAATTATTTATACAGTACAGGCTTGTGGTGTTAACTTACATTAGATTGTTTTAAAAACCCTGTACCTAAAATTCCTGAATAGAATTTGACTGCCCTGAAATCCATAAATTACACTTATCCATCACTTTCTTAACTTATCTTTGCTCTTTTCTATATCTATGCTTGTAATTTGTTTATTAAAATTTAACTATAATTACCTTCCCTACAGAATTATCCCAATCAATTTAATTTAATAAATTCTTTCCAAATAGTCATTTTCAAGTTTTGTAGCAAACATATTGCAATATTTATCGCAGAAAAACTAAATGTCCGATTTTTCCAATATCGTGCAACCCTACTTTGCAATCAAAAAGTGTGGTTATAGTGGAAGTTGATGGGGCTAAAACCTAATGAAAACCAAATTTGAACAGTACACAAGGGTTAAAGTCAAATGAAATAGTCATCATTTATTCCTCCTCTGTTTTTTCAAGCTTGTTAAAGTTTTATTATTATGTTGAGCTCAAAGTAATTCAGTCATTTATGGTGAGCTCTGTAAGATGGCATGATGTTGATGGGTTTGTGTGTGTGTGTTTTTTTTAGCAGGTTTCATTGGGTGATGTCCACCATGGTTTACCCTCGTGGCGAGGCTCTAGAGTGGATGATGCAGGATGATATTGTGCTGAATAAAACACTAAAGCGGTGATACAGTGTTTGGAGACACTGCGAGGGGAACATGCTCAACTCCTTTAACACCATTCTGGACTGCAGTCAACCAGCCGGAGTGCAGGAGAAGTCCAGACTGCTGTTGGAGGACCTGGAGGACATTGAGCTGGACCTGGAAGAAGCACAGGTGAAACAGGAAGGTAGGAGAAATTCAGACTGCTGCTGGAGAACCTGGAGGACATTGAGCTGGGCCTGGGGGAAGCACAGGTGAAACACACACACACACACAGAGCTCTCACGATTATGAAATTTGGCTGATGATTAATTCAGTAAGAAATAAGTGTGACTATGCAATTTATCATAAAATTTTGCATTGGCAATTAATTTTCTATTTTGGGGCCCATCCATAAAACCCATATGCAGTTCATAAATCCATAAATATTTGAACATTGACACAATTCTAACATTTTTGGCTCTATACACCAACACATGGATTTAAAATTAAACGAACAAGATGTGCTTTAACTGCAGACTGTCAGCTTTAATAGGAGGGTATACACATCCAAATCAGGTGAACAGAGTAGGAGTTACATCAGTTTGCATGTGCCTCCCACTGTTTAAGGGACCAAAAGTAATTGGACAGAATAATAATCATAAACCAAACTTTCACTTTTTAATACTTGGTTGCAAATTGTTTGCAGTCAATTACAGCTTGAAGTCTGTAATGCATAGACATCACCAGACGCTGGGTTTCATTCCTGGTGGTGTTCCTCCAGGCCTGTACTGCAACTGTGTAGTGATAATTGGATTTATAACAAATATTAACATCAATATTTTGGTATTAATATTGCTATTTTAGCCTCACACGGAGCACCATTTAATGTAGTGATAATTGGATTAATCAAATATTGACATCAATATTTTTGTATTAAGATTAATATTGATATTTTAGCTTTGCACAAGGGTACAATTAATGTAGAAATAACAGATAAAATACTCCTTTTAAATGGGGCACCAGACAGTTTTCCACTGTCAAAATAATTAACAATAAAATGTTGTTAATTAAATTAGGAGTTTATTATCTGGCCAAATCTGAAGGATAATAAGATCGTCTGGCTTGTAGAGCCTTTTACTGCATTGTCAACACAAGGAAGACATAATTGTAATAAATGTGTATTTATTAACAAAAGGGTAAACAAGGGTAACAAAAATAACTAAATGTACAATAAATGAAGTGCATAGGCGAGTCATGAAGGTGATTTAAGTTAAGGTAAACCTTACTCTAAAATAACAAAGAACTGAGGAAGTTTTTGTTATTAATGAATATCAGTTATAAACATCTAATTAATTAGAATATTTTATACTGACACCCACTATGCCAAGCACCCTCTTAGAGGGTTGGAAAGTGGTGTATTTACGTTTCTGCCATTGATGCAGTGGTTGGAAGAAGTTGGATCTTCTTGCAGGTCTTGAAGCATGGAATGAGCAGACTTTGCTCTCTTGAGCTTTGAGAAGAAATAATCTGTAGATTCTGGAACACGCAGAACTGGAGATTTCTGGAGGTGGTGGTTCTGATGTCGGGGACACGCCGACGTCTATATCCTTGAACATAGAGTTTCTGGATATCTGGGACACGCACATTTCTGGAGGTGGTAGTCTTGAAGCTATGGTTTCAGACGCCTTGGAAAAAGCACTGTGAATCCAATTACCAAATCCTTGCTGGAACATGCAGCAAAAGTTCTGATGTCTTTGAGCAATTCAGATAGCCTTGTGTGTCAGGGCTTCCTTCTCTTCCTGTTTCCTCCAAGTTACTTAGTTACAACACCATTCTCGATACAACACCACTCTTGACATCACTCTAGCACCACACATTGTTACAACCACATACCACCAGTCTTGCTTTAAGAGAATGTTTTTTAATACTAAATCCTGTGAGTTGGTCACTGGAGGGTGTCATCCATAGTGTGACCAGCATATGCGTAGTCATAGTCCATCAGTTAACTATTATAATATTTAAGAGTCTTAAATGTTTTCCTATGCGTAATTCACTTTCCCAACCACATATAATTTACCCAAGGCATTATTTGCAATATATAGAGTCTAAACATCACTATGTAATGTTGATCTTTACCCAAGCATTCATTTATAAACATTAATAAGCAAAGTTTTATACAGTGGAGTTTTTCAAGCAGTGCATATTTAATATATACATGATCATTTGAATCTACAGGTATATAAAGTGAAATATTCCATTTGTGTCTTGTGTGTGATGGAGGTATTGTGATCTATGTGTCTCTGTGTCTGAGACAATGTTCATTGGATCAAGAGGCTGTTTTGCAAGTTCTGGGCTCTTAACATCTTTGTCTTTCAGATAAACAAAAGACAGATGATCACTGTCTCAATTGCCACTTTCTGATAAGCTTAAGGACCAGAGTTTAGTGTTAACTCTGCAGCATTTGTTTATATTGGAAATTAATTTCCACAAGTTAATTTCCATAAGTTCCTGACTTTACCGCTGATCACTACAACTGTCTTCAGTTCCTGCTTTTTCTTGGGGCATTTTCCCTTCAGTTTTTTTCTTCAGCAAGTAAAATGCAAGCTCAAATGGATTTAGGTCAAGTGATTGGCCACTGAAAAACATTCCACTTCTTTCCCTTCAAAAACTCTTTGATTGCTTTTGCGGTATGCTTCGGGTCATTCTCCATCTGCACTGTGAAGCGCTGTCCAATGAGTTCTGAAGCATTTGGCTTAATATAAGCAAAATATATTTCCTGAAACACTTCAGAATTCATCCTGCTGCTTTTGTCAGCAGTCACTTCATCAAAAATACAAGAGAACCAGTTCCATTGACAGCCATACATGCCCACGGCATGTCACTACTGCTTAAGATCATGAGCAGTTCCTTTCCTTCTCCATACTCATCTCTTCCCATCACTTTGGTACACGTTCATCTTGGTCTCATCTGTCCATAAGATGTTGTTCCAGCACTGTGAAGACTTTAAGAACTCTAATCTGGCCTTTCTGTTTTTGAGGCTCACCAATGGTTTATATCTTGTGTTGAACCCTCTGTATTCGCTTTAGTGAAGTCTTCTTTTAATAGTTGACACATACACCTACTTCCTGGAGAGTGTTATTGATCTGGCCAACTATTGTGAAGTGTGTTTTCTTTACCAAGGAAAGAACTCTTTGGTTCTGCACCACAGTTGTTTCCGTAGTCTTTCGGTGTTGCGAAGCTCACTGGTTTCTTTTTAAGAATGTTCCAAACAGTTGTTCTGGCCATGCCTAATGTTTTTGCTATCTCTCTGATGCGTTTTTGTTTTTTCAGCCTAATGATGCATGCTTGACTGAAAGTGACCGCTCTTTGGATCTAATCTTGAGAGTTGACAGTAACAGATTCCAAATGCAAATAACACACTTGAAATTAACTCTGGACCTGTTGTCTGCTCATTGTAAAGAGAATAATGAGGGAATAACACACACCTGGCCACCAAACAGCTTAGGAGCCAATTGTCCAATTACTTTTGGTTCCTTAACACAGTAGTTGCCAATCGTTTTTTTGCCTGAGACCCGCTTTTCCTTAGGAAAATATTGTAAGGCCCCCCTTCACATTTAATGATATTATCGCTCATATAAGTTTGACTAAATTGGGTTGCGGCTGGAACATATGCTGGATAAGTTGGCGGTTTATTCCGCAGTTGGGATCCCTGATTAATAAAGGGACTAAGCCGAAAAAGAAAATGAATGAATAAGTTTACAGTAATTATGACAAAAAAATTGTTTTCAAACAAACGGTATGTTTATTACTATATCTAGATATGTTTATGGACAAATAGGAGCCTAATGTAAAATATAAAAGCAAACCATCAGTAGGCCATTTGTGACTGAAAAATGTAAGCCTTGTGCGCGCAAGATGTGCACCTCCATTGGAAACAACAAACTTGTGCAAACTCTAGAAATGTGCAATATGCAAACAACCCCTAAAAGGCAGCTGTCATTCATTTGTAATCTCCATCAGATGATCTTCTTGCAAAGACTTGGTGCTTTCACCATTTTATTTTTATTTATTTTTTTGACAAATGGGTTGCGAATCCATTCCTTGGCAGTTCGTGGGTCGTTCACTGGGCCCCCTTAGCAAAGAAACTTTCCAAAGACGTCTGTTTCTTACTCATTTTGCTGCTAGTGGGTTACATTTGGCCGCTCAAGTGACCAAGATGCAAGCAAGAGAATATGGTCATTTTTCAAAATAAAAGATCGTTCACACTCAGATAATAAATAAAATGGAAATAATTAATGATTTCTTGTGCAGCTTGGCACCAATTGTTCCAATATTGATTGTTGAGGACCACTGAGCTAGGGAATAAAATGAACCAAGGCAACATAAGTCTCCTAATTGTCCACTGCTAAGAAATTTTATAAATATGGCGCAACCCCCCCACAGAGCCCCTTGTGGGCCGGGACTCCCCTGTTGGGAACCGCTGCCTTAACAAGTGGGAGGCAGTACAAGTTGGATGTAAATACCCTCAAACTAAAGCTGACAGTCTGCAGTTAAAGCACATTTTGTTAGTTTTATTTTGATTTGATTGTGTTGGTGTTTAGAGCCAAAACTGTTAGAATTGTGTCGATGTTCAAATATTTATGGCCCTAACTGTATATGTATGTATGTTTGTATGTATGTACATTTGAGGTCAGAATGTTTAACCCTGCTCAATTATTAGCCCCCTTTATATTTTTACCCCAGTTTTCATTTAAAGGAAATAATTTTTATTTTCAACACATTTCTTAACATAGTTTTAATAACTCATTTCTAGTAATTCGTTTGTTTTATATTAGTCATGATGAAAGTGCATATTTTACTAGTTCTTTTTCAAGGTTCTAGTATTCAGCTTAAAGTGACATTTAAAGGCTTAACTAAGTTAATTAGGCTAGTTGGGGTAATTTGGCAAGTCATTGTATAATAGTGATTTGTTCTGTAGACGATCGAAAAAATATTGCTCAAGGGGGCTAATAATGTTGACCTTTTAAATGGTTTTCAAAAAATTCAAAAACGCTTTGATTCTAGCCGAAATAAAACAAATTAGACTTTCTCCAGAAGAAAAAATGTTATTGAATATACTGTGAAATTTTCCTTGCGCCATTAAATGTCACTTGAGAAATATTTGAAAAAGAATATTCCACTGGAGGGCAATTAATTTTGCCCTCAATTGTAAATCTATATTTATATGTATGTTTCTTTATTAATTTGTTGATCTATTATACTAATAGTCCTTTTCACATTTCCAGGTTTCTCAGTAGCGGAAGTCGCCATTGATAAGTAAACATAGAGTGCACGGAATAGAAATAATAATTTTTTTTACAATCCTAATTACTGTAATAATAAAAGAAAATCTCCACAATGGTGTTATCAAGATTTTCAGACAAAGTGTAAATATTGTGTGAGAAGAGAGATTAACATCAAATATGCTGGCCTTCCCATGGACACTGCAATACAAACGCCTTACACAATCAGTAATTTGTTTTTTGTAATTTCATGCAAAGATGATATAATGAATACGTAAATACATAATGTAAAACAATCTAAATATTAGAAACTCTAAAGAATTTAAGATGCTGGTGACCGTATCATAACATTATTTATAAAAGGATCCATTATACTGGAAATCCAGTTATTATCTATATATAATGTGAATGTCTGTGTGTTGTCAGGTGATCATAGGCGTGTTGGGAGAACCAGTTGCTGCGGTAAAAGTTGGACAACACCCAACACAAATTGTAGAAGAGCAAACAGCATCACGCAGCTGGAGGAGGAGAAGCACCTGGAGTTTATGAACCAGATTGCGCTCATTTATCAGGTAGCTGACGTGCACTTGATTGGTTGGGAGGCAGCTGTGTGCACTGGTTGGTCAAGTGCCTCATACCGTGCCCTCACAAAACATGCAACGCAACCTAATCATGTGTCGCAGAAATAGAAACGGTGTCTAAAATCAAAATTCTCACACAACACAATGAAGTGAAGTCACACAACGCGTCATCACGATGGTTAGCACAAAAACTCCTTTTAACTCCGAAGATAGCTCTTATTACGTGTCGCGGCACCGTATCGTGCAAAGTTAGGACACAGTGCCAGGGTGCTCTGATTCGTCAGGTTGCCTTGTGTGCTCTGACTTGTCAGTTGGACCCTGGGTTTTCTGGTTGGTCAGGTGGCCGTACGCGCGCTTATTTTTTGAAAGCTGATGTGCTCTCTTGATTGGCCGGGTGGCCCAGGGTGCTCTGATTGGTCAGGAGGCAGCTGTGTGCACTGGTTGGTCAAGTGCCTCACACCGTGCCCTCACAAAACATGCGACGCAACTTAATCATGTGTCGCAGAAATAGAAACGGTGTCTAAACTCGAAATGTCACGTCATCGCGATGGTTAGTGCAAAAACTCCTTGTAACTCCTTTTTTTAACCAAATAATAAGAATACCTATTAAAGCTCGTTAACCTTATTGGGCTTTTCAGTGACTACTGTTGTTGGTTTGCACTGAGTCACAGTTCAGACTTCAATATTCAAACTGTTTGCTAGTTAATTTATTTTGAAGATCTGAGGTAAATTATCCGACACTGCTTTCAGTAGTATGGCAATAAATGTTCGAGCTGTGAACCTACACTGGTCTCACGTTTCGGTTATGATTATCATGCCATCAATTCAGTTCAATTCAATATCACGGTTCATGATGCTTTTCATACACAGTTTTATATTTTCTTCACAGCAGCAATTCTTATATTACAATATATATGTACATTTCTATTTGTATACAATTTGTAATACAATTTTGTCCTTTAATACAAACAGTCAGGTAAATAAACTTAACCTTTAAATACCTTTAAACAACACAAGCATTTATAGTAAATAATAAAAACAAATATAAATATCCCGCTTTTTTCTGATCCTTGTCTACCAAGTTCTCTTACACCCCTTTGATTGAACACATGCTCAAAAGAAAGGGCTTCGATTGGCTCTGCGCTGCGCTCTTCTCAGATGAGTGACACTGATAAACAGCAGCGGCGATCACAGCTGATAAATGATAGACATGGTGGAGAAAACTCTGCAGGCACACGCTCGTGTCTGTATCCAGAAGTATCACTGTAACAGCAGAGAGGAGAGGAAAAGTCACACCCAGCAGGTCAAATGGGCCACAATGAGAGAGAGAAATGGAGTTACTTGTGGTAACTTATGGTACTTTATTCTCTCAATTGCAGGGAAATAGGGGCTTCTGCTGTAAGTGTCAGTGAAAGACTGTCCAGCAAACACGCAAACAGTGAATTGTGCACAATTTCTGCGTCAAGCAGTTGGAGCGTTGTAAATATTCGCGCTCACCTCCCTCGCCATAGTAAGCTACGGCGACATAGCACAAATGTGATAAATGACGTCAGTACATAATAACCGGTTATGATTATTACTGAACCAATACCGAATTGTCCACGTCTGCATCACCGTGCACTGAAGAAACAATTAATTTTGACACCCCTAATAAGTGTCATGTAAATTGCCATTGAAACTCACACTATTAGCATTTATCACTTAATAAAGCAACTAAAGTGTACCTGAAGTGGTCATTGTCACAGTTTTCTGTTGTTCAGGGACAAGAAATAGAAGCCATTTCTAAAATAGAATTTTTAAGTTTTGGCTAGGACAAACTCCTTTTAATATGGAAAAGGTTCCTTCTATTGCGTGCCATTGCTTTTAGTTAGAACACTGTTTAAATCGGCCTATGAGCTCTATAATCAGGCATGCTCTTTTTGGTGTTATCATTTTGGCAACCTGCACTTGTGTGGAGTCGTCAGAGGAGGAGCTGAGTGAAAATGTGTTTTGATCCAAGAGCGCAATACCTAGTTCTACCACTGGATGTCAAACTTGCGTACTGCACCTTTTAAAGTAGAGCCCATAGCCTTACACAAGAAAGGTGTTTCCTTTTATGGTATTTTTTTTTTTTTTTCTAAACATTTTTTCTGGTAATCACTTCAAATTAAAAGCTTTAGAAAAGTTGAAAGATTGAGGTCATCTTTTTTAAAACTTTTTTTTTTTCATCCAATTACTCTCACGGTTATCACTTCCTTTTTTTTTTAGGCGGAACATCAGTTTCTAAACCATCTGGACGAAACCTTCATCCGCTCACTGTGTGTCAGTCTTGGGTTGACATTGCTGATTCAGATCAATGGGTTCAGCTGGAGCCGTCAGTCTGTAGAGATGGAGGTTCAGAGTTCAAGATCAGGACTCTGAAGGGTCAATTCTAGAGCAGCAGGACCAGACTCCGATGAGTCCGATGGAGATGTCACTCTCCACTACCGGGCAGTGGATGGAAATTTTCTCAACGCAGAGCTGGAGAGGCCGTCAAGCTCCTCAGATATATCTTTCCAATCTGTAGAGCTCATGCGTTATCATGCCTCTATATGTGCTGTCAAGTAAAATGACATCCAAGCTCACATTATTAGTAGTTAACAGTGATTAAAGCACATGAGCTGTGCCTGAGGTGATCATTTACATAGTTTACCCTGTTTTTCAGCTGTAAGAACTAGAAGCGGCTTCTAAAATAGAAATTTCAGGTTGGTCAGGACAAAAACTCACGCCTGTTAATGTGGGGATGTCGTCAATCTTGCAACCTATACCTAGTTAAACCACTGGGTGTCAAACTTGCGTACTGTGTAAAGGTGCTGGTCATATAGTTAGAATATCTTTATGAAGTTGATCTATTTCACTAATTCCATTCAAGAAGTGAGACTTGTATGTCTGTGGCACTGCTCAGATGTTACGAGAGCCCAGGTTGTTCTGACAGTGGCCTTTAGCATTGTTGGGTCTGGCATTTTGCATCTTCCTTTTCGCACAGTTTGAAACATTTAACTTTAGCGTTTAATTGATTAAAATAAAAATGAGAAATGTCTTATTTATAATATCTTCTCTGTTTTATTTACATTATACTGTTTCCATCACAGACTTTTGAAGATGTTTGAAGGTAATCAGGCAAAACCGTATCACTGTCCCACATAAGTAATCATAAAAAGCATTTCAAGTAGTTATCTTGCACATTGTGAATGATTTTCTGCTACTTAACAGGTTGAGTTCAAGTGCATCAAATGAGAGCTGATTTAAAAGGGAGTGGAACATGTAATACTAGAGAGTTAATGTGAAAAGTCGTTAAGCGATTTCGGTGGAAGTAACAAACTGCTAGCGTTAAATGTTTCTATCAGTTCTATATCTTATAAATGTAAATTGTCACTCTTTGAAACACTAGCTCAGGGGTTCCCAAACTTTTCAGCCCACGGCCACTAAAATGCCACTGACTCACGACCCCTACTATTTTTCAGAGGTGGTTAAAACATAAATGTTAAATGCAAGGGCTCATGCACACACACACACACACACACACACACACACACCTATATGCCTATAAACGATCATATTCACAACACAAACAAGTGTAATCTAACAACTATATAATTGTTAATAGTCATTTATTCCATTTAATATGAACCTCACCTAATGAGACTGTCAGCACATCGTTTGCAGCACAAGTCTATTCTTGTTTAATTTTTGAGACCACCATTTTGAGATCATTCTCCATCAGGGTTTCCGCAGGGTCTTAAAGTCTAAATTCTAAAATTTAAAAATCGAAATTTTAGGGCTTAAAAAGTCTTTATTTTGCTGCTCTAGGTCTTGAATATGTCATGATTTCAGCTAGTGGAGCACAACATTTTTAAGACTCGAACGAACCATTTACGCGGCATCACGTTTCATTTAAGATAATTATGAATCACTTTGAAAAGATTTTGTCTGAAACATGTACGACTGTACATACACCTTTTATCTAAAACTAGATCAACAATAATTCTTAGCTAGAGATTGCAACCGCAGTGGGAAAGGAGGAACGTTTTTGTTAAAAAGTTTGGAAAAACCTGAGGGATACGTTTGTTAAAACAAAAAGAGATCATGGCAAAAATGACCCAGGTACACAATCACAGAATGTTTTTCCACCATTTATAGGTTTTAAAATGTAATAGTTACAAAACTATAATTAAGGAACAAATTATTTCTTTGATAACTGGAAAAGAATATTTGAATTTCTCGGTTTACAATATTCTAATGCCCTGTTTTTCTAGGCTTTATTGATGATAATCGTCAGGAATGTTTGGATCATTATTGCCTTTTTAGCATATCAGTAGACGACAGAAACTAACCAGCGTGAACTGTAGAGAGGGCAAAATAAAATAAAGTCAGGATTTTTTTAGTAAGTACTTTTTTTGTTTGTTTTTATTTTTTCCATAATTCAATTCAATTCACCTTTATTTGTATAGCGCTTATACAATGTAGATTGTGTCAAAGCAGCTTCACATAAAAGGTCACGGTAAATAGAAACAGTGTAGTTTAGTTTGTAGTGTTTAAGTTCAGTTCAGTTGAGCTCAGTTCAGTGTGGTTTAATAATCACTACTGAGAGTCCAAACACTGAAGAGCAAATTCAACGATGCACAGCTCTATAGATCCCAAACCATGCAAGTCAGTGGCGACAGCGGAGAGGGAAAAAAACTTCACTAATTGGCGAAGTGAAGAAAAAAAACCTTGAGAGAAACCAGGCTCAGTTGGACACGACCATTTCTCCACTGGCCAAACGTCTTGTGCAGAGCTGCAGTCTCAGCGGCAGAGGCTGGAAGCTGGCCTCAGCAAAGACTCATCTGTCTCTGGAGCGTCACAGGAATCAGTCTCATGTTCTCCACTCCTCCATGACCACCACAGTAGCTGCTTAGGATACGGCCTGGTCCAGGATATTGAAACCTTGCGATCATCTCGTCGTTGGTCTTGGATCGAATCAGTGACTCTGCATAGTCTGAGGGCCTCGGGAAGAGTATCCCCAGGTGGAAATGGAGAATAAAGAGAATAATTAGCGTAGCTGCTGTTTATAGTGTATATCAACAAGATGCATAACCCGTGTGGAAGCCCCCTAAGTGGTGCACTAAGTGTATGCTTTACTGAACAGATAGGTCTTTAATCTAGTTTTGAATTGGGAGAGTGTGTCTGAGCCTCGGACGTTATCAGGAAGGCTATTCCTGAGTTTAGGAGCTATAAATGAGAAGGCTCGACCTCCTTTACTCGACTTTGCTATTCTAGATACTAACAGAAGCCCTGAGTTTTGAGATCTTAAAGAGCAGGTTGGATTGTAGCGAGACAGAAGGTTGGCTAAGAAGCAATATTTTAAATTCAATACGAAACTTAACAGGCAGCCAGTGTAAGGAGGATAAAATTGGGGTGATCTGACCATATTTTCTGGACCTGGTAAGAACTCTGGCAGCTGCATTTTGTACTAATTGAAGTTTGTTAATAGAAGATGCTGGGCAGCCAGCAAACAGAGCATTACAGTAGTCCAGCCTAGAAGTCATACAAGCATGGACTAGCTTTTCTGCATCTGAGATGGATAGCATACTTCGTATAAGAATATAATTGTAGAGCAACCCATGTTTTGTAGTAATATTTATCTTTAATAGGTAGAACTGTCCGAGATATGAACAAAAGCAAGTGATGCATCAAAGTTTGATTTAAAAAAATCTTGAATGGTAATAAAAATCTTTATAATCATTAAAATAATTTATTAAAATAATATAAATAATTAGTTTAAAAATCTTGCGTGATATTAATGATATGACGTATTCTGGAAACTTCCTACTTCTCTGTTTATCCATCTCTCTTCACAGTGGCTTTCTTTTGACTACCCCTGTCATTTTAAAGAGTCTCGTCCAAGGTAATGGCAGTCAGCAAAGGTGCGCGATGCGGCACCAGGCAAAAGTATAAATCAGCCTTAAGATGTTTGTTTGTTTTTTTTTCCTGTAGTTCAATGATGCATCTGACCTGTCTTCAGTACTCTTCAATTTGAATACATTTATTTTGCCACTAATTTTGTGATTTTTGCATTTTCTCTTTGTTTTTAATATTGTGTTCTAGGTCTTATATTTAATACTTAATAGTCTTAAAAAGGTCTTAAAGTTTTAAATTTGACATTAGGATATCTGTTAAAATTCTGCTTCAGAGGTGTCTTAGTTCTTCGTGGCATACATTCAACAAGGTACTAGAAATATTCATCAGACATTTTGGTCTATATTAACACTATAGCATCACGCAGTTTGTCGGCTGCACATCCATGATGTGAATCTCCCGATCCACCACATCCCAAAGGTGCTCTATTGGATTGAAAACTGGTGACTGTGGAGGCCATTTGAGTACAGTGAACCAGTCTGAGATGATTCGCACTTTATGACATGGTGCGTTATCCTGCTGAAAGTAGCCATCAGAAGATGGGTACACTGTGGTCATAAAGGGATGAACATGGTCAGCAACAATGCTCAGGTAGGCTGTGGCATTGACACGATGCTCAATTGGTACAAATGGGCCCAAAGTGTGCCAAGATAATGTCCCCCACGCCTTACACCATCACCAACATGCCTGAACCTTTGATACAAGGTTGGATGTGTTGTGCGTTCATAGATGCTCTTCTGCATACCTCGGTTGTAACGAGTGGTTATTTGAGTTACTGTTGCTTTTCTATCAGCTCGAACCAGTCTGGCCATTCTAGAAATACTCGGACCATTCCATCTGGTACCAACAACAAACATGCCACATTCAAAGTCACTTAAATCACCTTTCTTCCCCATTCTGATGCTCGATTTGATCTGCAGATGATTGATTTGAGCATGTGTACATGCCTAAATGCATTTAGTTGCTGCCATGTGATTGGCTGATTAGAAATTTGATATTCAAATGTGCAAGGTCAACAAAATATTTTGTAAAGTAATTAATAACAAATATACAGCATATTAATTACAAATGAGAGCACAGACATTTACTATGTTACAAAATGTATATTTTTCAATTAATACTGTTTCTTACATTGTGTATTAACAAATGAATCAAAAATTCATCCATTTGCATATTAATGTGCATTTAAATGCACACATATTAAATGATCAGTGTTGACAAAATAAAAAATTCTAAAACAATAAAATAGTTTAATCTTATAAAATAGTAATATGTATTATAATACAATAACATTATAACGTTCAAATAATTAATAAAAGATTTTCATAAGCACCAAGCATCTTATAAGCATTTACTTTTAACATCTGTAATAGTAATCCATAATATTACTGTGTTACTATATTTAATTTGGTGTTTGGCCACAAATGAAGCTTTAAAGAACATAAGAAACGTCTTAAATAGTTCAGACTTTAGCATTAGTTGAATCAATGACTTCAGTCAAAATAAAGGTTTTTAAAGTGCATTCCTTTGTACAGGCAGCTAATTTCTAATCCCCCTCCTTCTGCTCAGCTATTTAGCCTGTCGATAAACTGACCCCAACACTAACCTCTGCTGACCTCGTCTGATTGACCCAATCATAGAGCGAAGACTTATGAGGGTTTTAAATCTTAAAGGGGAAAGTGCTGGTCAGAGTGTGCCACGCTTTAATATGAGAGCTTGTGCTAAAACCAACACTTCAAAGACTTTAGCTCAGTGCTTAGTCTACATTTCATTGAAATAAGTTTGAGTTTAATTTTAGAACGTTCATGGTGTTTGCATCATTATTGCTCATGTAAGGTATATTGTGGTGGTTGTTGTCATGTATTTAAAAATAATTCCTTGCACAATGTTGTAGTATCCATTCCAACAACTGTCTAAAAAGTTCAGAGATGAGCTGAATTCAGAGGAAAGAATGCAGGTGAAGGTTTTCCTGGGGTTCATGAGATCCTTCATCTCTCAGGACCATCAGCACTGTGGCTGAAGGCTTCGCTCTACACTGGGAGTAAGAACTTATCTGATATTTCAATACAATCTCACAGCAATTCCCTACTTTTTTCATTTAGTGGCTAATTTATTCGTAAGATCATGTTCTTACATTTTATTACAAACTGTTCACCTCCAAATGAAGGTTGGGTTTAAGGGTACAACTCATTTTAACAATCGTACATTTTCATACAAGTTAAATCGTATGAATTTATATCAGTTAGTTACTTTTCTGCCAATAAATAATACAGATACATTTCCTCGTAAAATAAGACTGCATATTTTCCTTATTATGATTGTTATCGTTTAATCAGCCATTTGGGCTGCTGTCTTTTGAATTTGCCATTTGTAGGAGTGCATTTTGACAAAGCAAACTGGCCACAAAAGCAAAGTAGGCCTGACCATTTTCACAGATTTCAGGGTTTTGTTTACCATACATTTAAAGTAATATTTCACATTTAAACATAATGCATTTGAAATCTATGTGATTTTCCTTTTCTGGTTCTGTTTCTGTCACTTGTTTCTTATAGTCAGCTAAATGTCTGTTGAAGGAGCAGTATCAGCAGATACTAAGCAGACAGTCTACTAATATTCAAAGAGAATTAACATGTACAGTGGGTGACACTTCAAAAGGACCATTAGCGTCACGAGTGCCACCACCGCAGCACTAAAGGATTAAGAATGTGTAATAGCAGTTCGCGACTATGTTGACAGGGGGCATAAAGGGTCGGAATGCAAATGGACAGAAATATAAAGTAGCTGTAAATACCCTGCTATTTGTAAATGAAGATAAAGGAAATAAAGCATTATTATTACTTCATTAATCATTAAAAAATTATAACAAGCTTTATTATTATTATTGTAAACTTGTTAAGTGCAATGAGGATTCATTTTAGAATTAAAACTGTAGTTGCAATGAAGCTCTTAGTCAAAAAAATGTGCAATAGGGACCGTCAAAATAAAGTCCTACCAATGTGGAAAACATCTTTTGAATGCTTATTAAATTGAATTATTTGCACTTTTGTGAAAAAAGATGAGATATGAACAAAAGAAATTATATGAATCAAATATATATGGTAAAATATCTTAAATTAAAAAATAATATATATATATATATATATATATATATATATATATATATATATATATATATATATATATATATATATATATATACATACATACATATATATATGTGTGAGTGTATGAATATATATATGTGTGTGTGTTCACGCTATGCTGAAACATACACATCACTTGTTCTTGATTGCAGCAATGATTTCAGCAAAAACAGTTACATATGGTTAATTAAACTGCGGACACTGAATACTAAGAATGAAACGTGAAAGTGTAAGTTATTAAGGTAAAGTTGGTTTTATGTTCACACATTCATTCAGTGACAACTTGTGACACACTCCCTATATTGTTTACCACGGCACTTTGAATTTTCAGTCTGCAATAACCTGCAAGACTTGAAAACAACATTAACACTGTTTATTTGACTGTGAACAATGTTGTACTTTGATAGTCATTGGCTGCTAATATGATTTCGCTATTTAGAGTTTGTAAATAATACTGTTATGAAATTATATTATTAAGGAGAAAGTCAGAATGTGCCAATATAAAACCAACTTTACCTCTATGTGTAAGTTCACATACCCTGCCGTACAGGGGCCTGTTTCAGAAAGGAGGTTAGGTGAAAACTATTTTAACCCTGAAATGAGAGAAACTCTGAGTTAAATTACCTCTCTTTCAGAAACAGGCTTGAGTTTAACAAACCTGCTATTTTGAAACGGAAAACCCAGAGTCAGTTACCGTGGTAACTTACTCTCTGAACCTAACCTGGTCAGGAGCAGGTTTTATTCTCTAAACTCTGAGTTTCCGTCGGTCTCCTCCACTTTTTTAAAGACGAAGCGGTATTTTTCGCCTTAGCCTTGTGTTTCCACCCACCTATTTTAATGCTCACACTGTAAAAAAATGGATGTGATTTCGATGGTAAAAAACAGTAAAAATCCGTAACCTGTTTAACAGTATGTTTCCTTAATATATACAGCAAATAACAGTAAATTGACTTTCCCAGAATTCCCTGCATGACACATCACTTTTTATGCTTTTTGATGCATTACTATGGACCTTTTAGTTGTTTCCCCATCAGTTATGTATATTAGAGATTTATGTTACATCTAATGTTGATAAACAATGTTTATTTTATGACTTTAATTTTATGCGTGTTACCATATTGGTGCAAAAAAAAAAAAAAAAAAAAAAAAAAAAAATATATATATATATATATATATATATATATATATATATATATATATATATATAATGTGAAATATATAATATAATATTGTCCTCATGGCAAAGACTAGACAAATTAGTTAGCAGAAATTAGTTTATAAAACTGTTGAAAACAAAATCTGTTAAACAACACTTTTACGTATTTCATGCAATACCATTTATTTTTACTTCACAAGTAGGCTAAGAATTTTGCCTTCAGTTGTATTTCCCTTTATACCTTCTAATGCCCCCTATAGAAAGTCTGAAATTACTATAGAAATGGACCACATGTTCAATAAAATTCACAAATTCTAAAGACATTCATAGCCAAACAAACAAACAAACAAACATTTGTCATGACTTGTCACTCAAAAGCATCTTGCTATAGCTTCTTAATTTATAATGTAGCCAAATGAGATTTCTTGAAAGCTTTCTTGCTGTATTTTGGTCATTCTTTAAACATTCACTACTGTTGATTTTATGGATTTATATTTTAAATACACCCTTTTAAGTAATGAGCTGTTCGTCTTCGGTGATTGTGACCATCTTTTTGTAAAAACAGTGATATTTCAATTGCATCCTCTCCCACAATAAAAATACTATAGTAATTATAGCAATGCAATAGTGTTTTTGAACCATATTATAAAAATAACCTATTTAAATTCTGTAATTGCTCTGGTATCACGACAACTATAAACATAACCCAATACTGAAAAAACATGTTCAAAAACACTAAAATATTTACTATAAATGACCATAGTATTTTTTCCATGAGGTCATTCGTCCGCGATAAAAAACGCGAACGCGATCTCAACCACTTGTGACGTTTCCAGGTGGCAAAACAGCAGATTCGAAAGCGTCCGACTTCTAATGTATTTTTTGAGCTCTCATTTTACTGCAGCCACCTGCTCTCGTCTACAATGCAGTCAAGGCGAGGCGCACCTCAAACGAGCCTAATGTATCAACCCCGCTGTTGTTGTTACGTAACACAGAAGCAGTAACGTGCGCTCTTGCGTAACTCGCAATCTGCGCGCCCCCGTTTCACGCTCGCTCGCGCTTGGCTGAGCATGCGCAGTCGCGTCGGGGTCTATCCGCCATTGAGACACACGATCTCAGATGGAAATGGGTCAGAGGCAGTGACACAGACGACACTCACGTTTCTTCAGTCCTCGTGCTCGTAAGTTTGACGGTGACCGTTTTTTAAGCAGAACGTCTTTTTACAGTCTGTTCACAGTGGTGTTCTCCCGTCCCCGAAAGGCGTTGATGGACCCGCACAGGATATTTTAGTCGCTGTCTAGGGCGAGCGAGCGAGCGTGTGTTCCCGTTAGTGGGTTAACGTGAAGTGAACCGAGCCTGGCTCTGCTCCGGGGGCAAGTGTGCCTGCAGCAGCTCAGCGTTTGATGGATCCGAGAATCGCCTGGTTTCAGCCAGAACAGCGCGGACCGGCCAACAACCTGTGGATGCACATCTGGGACACGACACAGACCCTGGGAAACCTCTACTTTAACAACAACTGCAACACAGCCAGCGCCAAACTGACGACCAACGGCGACGGTGCGTCGAACAACGCGGCCGACAGCAGCAGCGGCAGACCCAAGGACCAACAGGGCATGTCTGGGTCCAAACCCGACAGCGAGGTCTCCGAACAACAGGACTTCATCCCTCTGGAAGCATTTAACAACATTAACAGCAGCAGGCCGGGCAGGGTAGTCGGCGGAGGGGGGCAAGTGGGTGGCAGCGGGGTCGCAGGAGTAGGAAACGAGTTACCAAGCAAGAGGAAAAGAGACAACAAGGCGAGCACCTACGGCTTTAACCGGAGTCTGCTGCTGACGGACGGGGCGGAGGACGGCTACGCGGGCACTCCGTGGAAGAGCAGAAACTACTCGGACGGCATTGTGGGGTGAGTGCAAAAGCGAACTTTAAATTTGTGTGGGTGTTTGGATGATAAGCCCGTTGCAGGGCCTGTTTGTTTGCTCGGACTCAGCAGCTGGCCTACACACTTGACACTTGGCGGAGGGTTATTCGGTACGTGTTAAACATGTCTTGACCTGAGGAACATGGCGATGGATCTGCGACCATCTATTCACTAAAATAACTATCAGGTTCTCGCAGGTTTACCAGTGGTTTGACACACGAGACGTTTCTTCACCATATTTGGCATGTCTGGAGTATCCTTGCAATCCTTCCATTTAAATGACCTGCGCTGGCTTGTCAGCTGCTCTCGAGTCTCTCTGCTGGCCCCTAACATCACAAACTCTCTCAAACTTGGTCAGCTTACTGTTATTCAGCATGCTCACCAAAGAAAAAGATTTATCTGATCCACTCAACTCCTTGTCGTTTCAAAGCTGTATTACTTATGCGAACACTAAATAGATATTTTGAACTAGTTTGACCACCAATGTATGGGCCAAAAGCTAAACTAAAGAGTGAGACATCTTATTTCATGTTATGCTGAAGAAAGTCTTACAGGTTTAGAATATCATTAGCGTCAGTAATTTAGAAAACTGCCTTTAATTACAGCTTTACAGTCGTCCATGATTAGGCATATCACATCACATTTTGTTTGTATCACAATATATGTTATTGACATAAGCTAATGGCAACAACAAAAAACAAAAAATAAATTTTTGTGTCCATTACATTCTCGTTAGGGATGCTCCGATCAGGTGTTTTGGAGCTGATACCAAGTACCGATTCCTTGTCATGGTGATCGGCTGATACACAGTACTGATTCTGATGCTTCAAGTTTTATATAACTATAACATTGCATAAAGCACTTTTTCCCTAATACTTCATTGGAGATCTCTCCTTTCCTAGAAGAATAAATGTAGGATGTTGCTGCATATAATCCCTTAAACTTTCTCTTATAACTCTTAAGTGTGGACATGTCATGGTCAGAAGCAGCTTTACATAAAATAATAGAGGAGACAGATTAAAAAAAATTGGTAAAGGAAATGACTAACAGTAGATTTTGCAAACATTTCAAATTATGGAAGAAGAATTCAACATGTCTCTATCAAGAAAAGGTTTGGAGTGCATATTTGATACAAGAAAAGTTAAAATGGAGCTTCCTCTACTTTTAAATCTGTAAACGAACACTTGCAATTAGTTCATGTAATCGGCCAGATTAGTGAGTACCTCTCAAGTCATAAAATGTTATTATCGACTGATACTGATCTCAGGGCGAATGGTCAGAGCATCCCTAATTTTTGTATATACAATTTTAGAGTAAACTACTCTATTAAGTCTTCAAGCATTTGGTTTGTGATTAACCCCACTGTAAATCTAACAATCTGAATATTCTTAAAATACATTCTCTAAGTTTAAATTATAAAGAATTTGTAAAAGTATTTTCATGATCATGATCACAATATATTGGATTAATGAAATCTGGCACATCTTAACCATGAGTCTACATAAATGTGTGGTTTCTGTCACAATTCCTTAGTTACTGTAGCTGTTATTGCTACAGTAGGTTATGTTATGTTTTACAGTAGTATCAGTTAGTGTTATGGAAATTGCTATTACCTTTGTAAAATACCAGATAAAATAATGTGATTTGTGGAAGTGTAAAAAGTCAAAATGACAATAATATTAATAATCTAGAAGATTAAGGATTACTTATTGGCATTTGTGGATTGTTGCATATCTTGAAGGATCTTAATCAATTGCATGACTTTATACTGTGAGACTAACCCCATTTGGAAACCTCCAAAACTGTATTAATTACTGTAATTTCATAGAGTCACGGTACTATCGTTATTGCCTCTATTAATCATTATCGGTCTCCCATTCACTCAGCCAGTCAGTAATCTACACCTTGCACTTTACGCTCAGGTTACTCAACAATTGTAAGTCATGATGACTTACATTTCTTTCTTTCTTTCTTTCTTTCTTTCTTTCTTTCTTTCTTTCTTTCTTTCTTTTTATGAACTAGTGATTTTTACTACCCTCATCATCACAATGATGGCTGCAACTGTTTTTGGTATGAATAAAACCACATAAGATGGCCATTTATTTTCGGAACAACGATCTGCCTTTATTTTTGTTACACTTTAAATGTCGACACAAGCAATTTTCAAGCTGAAATATATCATTAATAAATCAAAGAATGTATCAGTTTAACTGAAGTATCATTAAAATATATTGTAATTGAAAAATGATCATTGCACACACAGAACCAATGATCTTTGTTTCAGTTCATCAGGCATGCTAGCGTGATGGGATTAGTTTTGTATATTTTGCTGGTTTAGAATTTTTTTGTTTCAGAGTTGTTGACAAAACTAATGAGAGAACTTTAAACATATCTTGATTTGTACTCCAAAGTTAAATGGAGAAATGTGATGACCGAATTATCTTTTTGACTCTTTCTTTAACGCCCAATATATACTTGTGTATTTGATTCTACAACCTTTTAAAGTTAACTCCATTTGCTAGCTTGCACAAATGCACACTACAGTAGTCAACCTTTGAAGTTGCATCATCACCTTTCATCAAAGTTATCCTATAACTATTGAACAACACACATTCTCGTCTAAAAATCTGTGAAAAATTTGATCTACTTCAAATTTTTACTACTGTAAAAGAGTTCTGGGCTCTTTTTTTATGTTTTTCAGAGGTTGTGCGAGCATAGTAAGCAACAGTTCTCTCCAAATGAGGGGATCTTTAAATCTTCTCACCCACAAGTTCTCATTAGCACACTTGTCTTCAGTGATTTAGCGTTGTTCTATCTCCTTTGCTTCTTTTCTGACCCTGAAACAGTTGCTGATTCATTGTTGACACCTTTTTGACAAGCTGGCTAGTGAAAAACAAATGAAACCAAATATACTGTCTCTATGTACTTGGCACAGAAATCAGGCATTGTGTGCACAATAAGTAAACTTATATGTGTAAAAATTATAATATTCTTTGTGCTTTAGTGTGGACCAGTGTCTTGAATGAAAAGGAAATCTGCAATGTCAAGCCATGATATTCTTGAGCAAACAAAGGTGTAAAGACTATGTTTTAACAAGGTTATTGCATTTCCTTAAGTACAACATCTAGCATGTCATCAAGGACAGTTGTCAAATTAAATGAGGTACCATTTTGATTAAAGCCTGTGGAAGTGGCCTATTCTGGATCGTGTAGTGGTGAGATGTTGAATTTAGGTGTAATGGGTGTGGTGGTGGTAGTAGTGGTTTGGTTGGTTTTGCAAATGCAGATTGCCCTTCTGTGTGATATGTGCAGCAGCATGTGGAGCCCAGAGCAAAGTACAGCCTGCAAGCCTTATCCTCATTTATAGTAATGTTAGCAGAGTGTTTGCATAAGAACATTCCTTTGTGATTACTCTAATACACTAGTCTTCACCTTACAGACCTCCCCACCTGATCCATCCTCACGGTTTTTCTGCTTCTTGAATGAATGGACTCCTGTCAGCTCAGTCTCGTAGATGTGGGGCAAAATGTATGGATTAATGCGCAGATCACCTCACACTACTGCTTTGTATTCAGGGAGCATGTCTGAGATGCCTTAAAGATTTTAATCTCATTCTGTAGAGAGACCATTTGTTGTGTGTTTTAGTGAAATGCACTTCCTGCCTACTGAATATTTCCATCCTACAGCTTAGAGATATTATTTTCTTATGTTAGTTGCCTAATTTTCACACTATAATCCTTTTCTGCAATCTGTTTAGAGGTGTTTTTGGAGTGTGTGTTTGTAAATGGAGAGGTTTTTCCGTGTTTATATTTTTCATGTGCTGAGCAAGTCCCTGTTCTACCCTAAACTTCCCCCTCCCAGCTTGAAACACGATCCCCATACCTGTGATGTCACAGTGCTTCCAGCCAATCAGAGTAAGCGGAGCTCCTTTCATCTGCCTGACAGCCATGCTGCAGTGAGATGAGAGGGGAAATCCTCTCTCCACGCTCAGTTGTGCTGCTCCTGAATTTTTTATTCTGGGTCTTCTGGATCTTTTTTCAGAGTCCGATGAATTCAGTCTCTTGAACAGCACTTATTCGATGCAAATAAGGATATTTAGTTACACACAAAGACGCTGCTCATTTGGATTCAGACATTAACATTGATTTTTGAATAGTTTTTGATTGTGTTGGGATTTTGAAGAATTGCAGCTTCATGAGAATTATGTATATGTTAGTGATATAAGGAGTTTGTTGTTTACTCATGAAAAAGGCCAATATCCAGAATTATTAGCGACACCGCTACAGCTACCGCCAATATACACGAGGCAAATTTCATTTTTGCTCTTTGCTTAAAATTACGGTCTCGCATGTTGCAGGTAGACTGTGAATAAACACTTTCAAATATTAAGATAATGGAGAAATGTAATCGTTGATTTTTTTATTATTTCAAATTTTTTTTTAGAGTCTTTGAATTGATTTGTTTCTCCTTTTCTATTTTAAACAACACTGATAAATCCACTAGTTATTCATAAGATACTGCATTGCACAATTTCATTATTCTGCTTTTGGACTGTCAGCTTTCTCAGCTTGGTGACAATAAGTGGTACAAAACTAAAAGATTTTTAAATGAAAGTTATGAAAGTAAAATAACATACTTGATACTTTAAATTATTAATAAATATTTGCTGGCTATAAGAGGCTATATTGCAAATTAAAAATTTTTTCTTCGCATGACCTGTTAATTTGCATAAAATTCAGTCTAGAGCATAGATCTCATACTGGATTCCTGGAGGGCTGCAGCCTTGCACAGTATTAAGCTGCGGTCACACTTGACTTTTCTTCCCATAGACTTCCATTAATACGCAAGCAAATGCGTCAGACCGGAAACGCAAGGTCATGCGTCAAGTTTCGCATGTCGCTGCGGTGCGAAGTTCAAGCTTGGTGAACTCTGACCTGCGAAATCGCATCACTTGACTGCGTGAGACCAATCGAGGATCAAAACATGAACTCTCCGGACAGGAATTTAAAACATGGAGCAAATCGCTGGCTTTTTTAATGTCTAAACATCTTGTTCAATCCCGCCCCTTTTTGCAGTGCCGTACGACAGAATTTCGCACACACAAAGCCCAGTGTGACCGCAGCTTCACTCTAACCTTAATAGAACGCACCTGATCGAACTAATCAAGGTGTTCAAGACTACTAGAAACTATTAGGCAGGTGCGAGTTAAACTCTGGAGAGCTGTGACCCTTCAGAAATTGAGTTTAAGACCATTGGTCTAGAGGCTTTTATAATCAATCTAGGAAGTCTTTGAGGGTCTATTTTTGTCTGTTTTATCAATCCCTGTTCACACTATTATTTAAAGAAATCTGTTAATAAATGAAAATACATGCATGGAGCTCATTTATGAAAGATTCCATCTGGTTGCTGTTTTCCTCATTATAGTTTTCTGTTCAGCTTATACATAATGCATACATAAGGTTAACCTGTTACCATAGTACATAAAGGAGGCATTTCAAGTTGGTTGAAGTGGGGTCAGTGTAGTAGAAAAGCAGTCTGTTGTACCAGCACACATGCAGGGGCTTCCCCTAGAGCTAGAATTCACTGTGTTTTACTGATCCTGTCACTAGCATTAGGACGTGAGAGTGAGCTCTGAGCCACGTACTGGAGGAATGACTGTCCCAAACAGCCTCATACACATTAGCCCACTCAGCAAGAACTCATCCTCATCACAAGGGCACTTTCCCAGGGTGCTCAGGGTGAACGAGTTGATGTCAGAATATGTTGCTCCTATTTATTCTTGTTTTTAGACAGGTTGCATGTTTGAATCAGGATTGGCATTTGGGAAAAGGAAATCTAAATCTGCTAAATCTATTTGTTTTTATCAGATCAGTGGTTCCAATTTTGCATGTGCACTTGGTAACGCAACTAATTTAGGTCATCATCTCATTAGTACTGAAATGGGTGTGTCAAAAATGCAAAATGTGAATATTTTTGAGAACCAATACACCTCTTTACCAGTTTACCCTAAAAATAAAAGTCTATAGTTTTTGTTTTTAAATATTTTGAATGAATGTTACTTTTCTGAACTATGGAACCATGGAACATTCCTGACAGTGTGAACGGCATTAAAGTCGATCTTGAAATGTTATGTATATTTACTGGTGTAAGTGTGAAAGGGGCTAAGTCGGATAGTCGGGATATGAAATATGGAAAACGAAGGATTCAAAGTGTTTGAGTTATTGAAAAATTATTAATTTATTATTATTTTTTTCCCGAAACCTAGTGCCACAAAAGACGGGAAAAATCATAAAGCTTTAAAACAACAGCGTGAACAAATTTTTGTGACTAAATATATACCAAGTTAATCATAACCTGCTATTTTGTAGGTGATTGGATCAATACAGGAGGAGCTGAGCTGTTAGCACATATCCAATGACCAATTGTGCTTAGCATGTGTGATGGGGTTAAGTTTGAATGTGGTTTGTCATGGTCTGCTGAACACTGAAGCTGCAAAGCAACACAATGACTTCACTTGCTCAACTGACAGCAGGTCATGCTGTGCCTAGCAACATGAAATGGGCACTTGTTTATGCTTTGTCCCATTGAATGTACTAGGAAGGGTTTGGTCAAACCTGAGTCAGAGTTGGGTGGGTGCTCTCTGAAATTGTATAATATCTTGATGTGAATCTTGCGGATTACCCGTGTTGAATACAACTAGATGAGAGTTCAGCATCGACCTTCAGTCAAAATAAGAAAATGTTTTGGAACTTGTACCATCAGAGAACCCATCTGTACAGTTCACACAGAAGTCATCCCTGTTTGTTTGGCTCTAAAGTCAAAATTGGTCAAGTTGACATGACCTCAAAATAGAAATGTGAAAGGTAACTGATTTTGTTGGCGTTTATGCAGTATAACACTAATGTACAACATTTGACTTGAGGAGCTATAAGAGAGCTATAAGAACAATCTGGTTAGGAGAGGACACATTTTAAATCTCACGAATGCTAATGTTTGTAGCTGCTAGCTGCTGTTGAAATACTTAAGAGATGCCAGATTGACACATTTTCTCTTTTTTGAAAGTTTCCTTTTTGTCATAGGCTTGGTTTAATAACTCACAATTTCTGCATAATATTGAGTTTTAAGATTTTGATGATAGAACCACTTGAGTACTACAAGTGTGCTCACCTACTTCCATGTTTGATGATTATTTGTTCAAGATAGATTACTAAATGCAAAAAAACGTGTTGCTTAAAAATACCCCTTACTTAAAATAAGTTAAATTGAAAACAACTAACTGAGATTGGTTTGCAAAGTGCGCCATGTATTTACAAAACTAAGGGTTCAAAATGTCTCTGTGGTTTAAAACTTGAGTGCTTCACTCTAGTTGTTTGTTTTCACTGTGTACACAGTGCATGTGGTGGTGTTTATTGCGTTTCATTATTATTACATTAAAAAGAAGGGAATTCTTTAATTCTGCAGTTCGTTTTATTTCTATATAATTTCTATTGGTCAATCTCTTCTCATTTCAAGCAACAGTCATTGTTAATATTTTTAATATGCTTCAGAGGTTTGGAGAGAAAGTCATGCAGCCGGTCAAATGGGCCACAGTGGGAGAGAGAAATGGAGTTTACTTTCATTCTCTCAATTGCAGTGAAATAGGGGCTTCTGCTGTAAGTGTCAGTGAAAGACTGTCCAGCAAACACACACGCAGTGAAATTGTGGACCGCTTCTGCGTTTTTTAGTAGTAGGAAGGTTGTAAATACTCGCACTCGCCTCCCTCGCCATAGTAAGCTACCGCATTATAGCGCTTATGAGATGAATGACATCAGTACACAATAACCGGTTATGATTATTACTAAACCAATACCGAATTGTCTGCATCGCGGTGCACCAAAGAAACAATAAATTTTAACACCCCTATTTTTGTATGTTCCTGTCATGATCTCGTTATATAGTACATAATTCGATTAACGTCATTGTGTCACCACACTATCCACATTTCCTCCAGAGTTTCATGTAACTTCAGGTGCTTCATTTTTAATTTGTTGACTATAACTGTAGTTTGGCACTTTCACTTTAATTCAGGAACATTTCATGCATGCCTCCCTCAAACAAATGAGATATTGGATGAGAGTATGAACTGCTGAAAGAGTGTTGTTTTAATGGAATTTGATACCGCACGCCGTATGGCGGGGGAAAACTCAATGCATGTGTCTGTGATTCTCCACTGACTCGGTAGGTGCAGAGAATAGTGTCAAACATCCATGTCTGTATAGACTATCCTGTCGCAAAACAAAAAAAAGTCCTTATTGATTGTGGTGTTCACATGTCTGTACTGCACTTCAATAATGAGACTAAAATCAGCATAGTCCATATGTATTCCATTTCTGTTTAGTTTGATTATGACTTTAGTAGGATTCAATTAATTAAAAATCACTGTTTACATGGTAGAATATTAATCAGAGTGTTGTCTTAATCGTATTAAAATCAGATTATTGGTGTCCATGTAAACATCCTGAATGTAGAAAATTTTCATTTTCTTTGAATGTCAAAATTGGCAGAACAGTATTTGTGCTCCCCTACAATAACAAAGGAATTCCTCAGACATGAATCCCAGGCCCTGAGAGAGCTGTTGTGGGTGACATCCAGAAAGGAAAGAGTGATTAAAGCAGTCATGATTTCAGTCAGCAAATGACCAAAATAGCAGTTAAACTCATCACCAACATCCCACTGCACTGACACATGCTATTATTGTAGCACTGAGACTCATTGTCACTCTAACACACATTTGCAGTATAAAGTACTGTATTGGTACAGCTTCCTGTTTTGGTGAAATATGTGTGAATTAAGTCACAATGAAACCCAAAACAAAGGCAGATCTTTTGTTCATTGAGACCTACATCAGAGTGTAGCAGAGTAATAGGAAAGAGTGTAGGATAGGGCCTTGATTTAGTGCATTTTTTTTTTGTTGATTTGATTTTGATATTTGGGTTTTGAGTGGAAAAGTCTTGCCCAGGTCATCAGAGAGACGTCTGGCAATTTGAGAAGGCATGGTTGTTTGAATAGTGTATGGATGAACCGTACATCGATGGTTCATTCAGCTTAACCATTAATCATTTCATGGCAAATTTAGATAGTTTATTTTCAATAAGTCGGTCACATGTTTAAAAAGAACCAATAAAAGACCAGAGGAAAGATATTACATTGGGGTATTTTGAAAAACTTCCACTCATAAGTAAATGTATGTGATCTCAGAATTTCAGCTTGGCATGTGTTAGTAGTCTCAGTCAACCTGCTTCAGCAGCAGTGAAAAGCCTCATGGTGAAGGGTTTCCTAGTGACAGAGCCTGCTGTCTGATTGGCTGATGCTGTGAGTAAACTGCACGCTGCTTGTGTTTGATTGGAGGGCAAACAGGCTGCTCTGGAGAATTGAAACTGATCTGTACAGTCAGTTCTGTGAAACGAAACTCAGAGGCTCTCTGTGTGTTACCCACAGCCAGGCTGAACCACCCTGAGGTCAAATGTGCTCTTTAAACTGTGAAACAGTCTATTGGGAATTATTTAAATGAATAAATGTTGGATTAAGTGCTTTTTCAGTGTTTTTTCACTAAATTTTGTCAGCTTCTGCTCAGTCTGTTACTGTGCTCTATTTTATTGTAGCTAATCTAGAGAGCAGGAGGAAATTCAGAGGCTTTGTTTACATCCTTGGTCTCTTTCGGTTCTGCTGTTAGGCTAAACTTCTTTTTTCTGAAAAATGAAGCACACTCATCTAGGCTTAATGAAACAACACAAGCTTTACATGTACACACCCATATGCAAACAAATGTGCCTGAAACCATGCCTAACCATGTTTTTTATAAGGACTTTTATGGGCGTAATGAATGTTATGCTGCAAATAAACATGTATAGCTGCTATACCTAACTGTACTCCTAATCCTTAATTTTAGAAATATATGTGCATAATTAAATATGATTGGTATTTATTAGCTTAGTGTGATTTTCATAAGTTGTGGTGTTATGAGGAACAACACAATAATGGCTTGCAGAATAACCACAGGTACAGTCATGTTAAAAACACATGTGAAATATGTGAATTGAAGCGATCGTGTGAACAAAATGTGGTTCCAAAACAACATTTCACATAATTTTATTACGTGACTGCACATGTAAAACTCATGTGGTTTTGTTTTCCCCCCCTCCTCCAATCGAAGTATTGTGGGGACATAATCTATATGTCTCCAGGATTTGTGATGTTGTGTGTTCTATTTATGCAGTCTAAGGCAAAATCTTTTGCTTGCCCTGCCATTATTTTTCGAGGGCCAAAATAACAGCAGAGAAAATCCTTATTGTTGAGCCCCCCAAAATGTGTACCCAAACATTAGCAAAATCTGACTTTTCTAAAATTGTGCAACATTGCAACTGTTTAATCTGCACAAGAGCTTTTGGATCTAAAAATGCATTTAAAGGTTAATTTTGTTAAAACAATACTGCGACTGTCTCAATGTAAACTACAAAAGTATGCAAAATAAGTTGACTACAACAACATTGGTGAAGACTTAAGATCCAAATGTACTCGTACTTAAAGTGTTTTTCTACAAAGTGATAATGCCAACTATACTGCCCTTCTTGCCTAATAGTGTTTTAGTCCATGTTATCTTTATGTGATGCAAAAAACAAACAAAAAACAAACAAAAAAAAACATGCAAGGGAAGTAACATTTCTATCAATGTACTCCAAATCTCCTTAATTTCATTAGACAATTCCCTCATTTGTAAAACTGTGAGGTAAATTGTATACATATGTATGAAGTTGTTTTGAAAATTGTAAAAATCCAGAACATTTATCTTATCTTAACCTCGTGAGGACAAAATGTTTCCACAAAGATACACTGAAAGACATTTGGTGTAATTTTCATACAGATTTCGCTGGAAACAGTAACTAATATGTTTAGTAAAGTGTTCTGTTTTGGAGTATAAAAAGTAAAATACTATTGTCTTGTTGGTTAATACATTATTAAAATTCAAAATAGTGTTCATCTGTAGGAAAAAAAGATTTCTAAGGGTTAGGTTTAGTGGATATAAATTAATATTAGGTGGGTGTAAAAAAAAAAATAACCAAAGCATAGCAAGTCCCCACAATGATAGCTGTATAAAATTTGTATCTGCTTTTGTTTGTATGCATGTCCCACCCTGTGTTCCAGAACACTAAAGTTGTGTGGTGGTGAGTGTGCGTCTGCAGTGGGTGTGTTGGTGTTGCAGTGATGACCTGCTCTTATGAATGCTGTCAGACTGCCTCTGTGGAGCTTCCTGCCCCGGGCACAGCTTTCTCATGCAGTTTTGTTTCACCAGTACAGTTAGACAAAAATGTGTTTAGACACTGATCAGACCCCAAGAGACACAAGTGTGTGTGTGTCTTTGTTGATATTTATGCTCACAGCTTTGCATGACTTTTAATTTGTGCAGCATGAGTGTCTTTCTTGAGATAGAAAATATGCATTTTTGAATTCACGTTATATTTGAAATGTAATTTGTTCAATATTTTTAATTTTGAATGCTTGGCATTTTATGAGTCACATTCACAAGTAATGAGATGCCTAAAATTCCTAGAGTGCAAGTTATTCTTCAGGGTGTGATTTGAACTGTCCACAATGATGGATGACATAAGAAATCCTTTTGCTTCTCACATAACTATCAATGAACCTTTATTAAGATTAATATAATGTCAGATATTGCTTTAGTCAAACATGAATGATGCTTAAGGGATTTGGGGATATATCCTCACTTGTAAGTTGCTTTGGAAAAAAGTGTCTACTAAATGAATAAATGTATGTAAACAGTTATTTAGATTTGGGCAAATGAATAAAATGCAGCCCACCAACATTGACTTACTGTCAGGATGGCATTGTGAAAGAACAATGTTCTAATGTTAGGCAGCTCTAGTAGTTAGCAAATATAGAAAACCAAAGCAGAACATTCATTTAGTGTAGGTGTAATTGCAGCGTCTACTGCAGTTCTGATTCAATTCTGATTCAGTTTAAAACCTCTGGAAGAAAGACATGAGCTCTTAGGAGATGCATGTCACACAGCAAGTCAGGTACTCTGTAAACAGAGTAAATTTACTCTGTTCATTGTGTGTCAGCTAAAGTGGGGCACGCATTGTAAAATAATTGGGCAGATTTTGGGCCCAGTTTTCCTCTTCCAATGTTGAATATTTTCAATCAGAAATCCTGTTGTGTGTTTTGGAAACCCAATTAAAAAGCTCTGTTTCTACCATTTACTTTTCCAAGACAGTTTTAAGCCTGCAGGTTCCTTTCTTTAGTACGAAACTATGACTTCAATGTAACCCAGTTCAGGCAATGTTGGATTGCTGTTTTGTTGTAGTAATATTTTATTTTGTGTTGATTTTCTGTTTGCTTCTTTAAACTTGGGGTTTTCAAATGTAGAGTATGTGGACCCAATGAGGCCACAATACAGTTTTGGCGGTCTATGGAAAAGTTTAGAGAAAAGACATACAAATGTATTTAATTATTATTATTTTTTTTTACGTTAGATGAAAACAATTAAGCAAACATTTAAAATGAACTCACTGTAGTATGAAATCAAGTAACAGAAATAAAAACCGATAGTAATTCAATAATTGTAACAAAACATGAATGAATAAGATGAACTATCATTATAGCTTTAAAAAAAAAACTAATGCTAATTAAATGATTAAAATTACTAAATAAATATGCGTCCCAAATTAGTATTAAAAAACATCATAATACACAATGTTTAAAATAATTAAATTCTGTGTTTGGGGTCCCTTGCATGGGGAGGGTCCTATTTGAGGATGAATTTGGCTTCTTAAACACTGAAAAACCTTTGTTTAACCATTCCTAACTGATGGCCAACATGGAACAGGTTCAGAAGCCAAACGTGAAAATGTCTCCTATATTTCTTTAATGCTCTTATTTACATTCATGCATTTGCCTTTAACTTTGTCATTGCTAGTGCCATGTTTGAGCTACAGGAAAGTTGTTGGATATATTACTTGAGTCATGCTTGAGGAAACTCAGCATGTCTTGTATAGAATGATAAAACCACTTGCAGCAGCTATATGTGTGTGTGAGTGAGGATTGAGGTCTGTTTGCTAGACATCTGCTGATTCAGCCCTGCTCATGAGATTGACAGCAGACAGGCTCTAGAAGAGATTTATTAGGAGATAGCAGGTAGAGGTGTTAGCAGGTGCCTTGGTGGCATGCAAGTTCCATATGTTGATTAGATGACTACTACTGCTTTAAGCAGCTTGCATGTATGTTATTTCTGTCGATGTCTCAAATGCAGCATTGCATATAGTGTAGCACACAGGATGAAATGAGCCTGAAATGCTGTGTCATATTGGGTTAATTGAATGGTGTGCTGCTTTCTAGGTTCAGATGATGAGAAATGTGTAATGAGGCAGTACCAAGCTCCACTCTTACAGCCTCAGAAGCCTCACAAGCATTTTTTTTGTTACCTGTGACTAGGGTATGAGTTTATTTATTTTTCTGGTATCCTGAATTATAGGACTAATCCCAATTCTACCCCTTAACCCTTCCGCTTACCCCTACTACTTGATTAATGCATTCACATGAAGGGGCAGGGCAATTCTCTATTGCTTGGAGGCGTAGGGGTAAAAGGAAGAGCAATATAGCCCTGTAAACAAAGATTTTTCAGAGTTATACGAAATTTCCCAGAATGCATCAGCTGCAAAAGTAGGCAATGAGACTCACAAATGTAAAATAAAAAAAATGCATTTTTACCACTAATAAATGAATGATTTATTACATTCATAACGAGGTAATGTGTTCTGGTCATGACACGAGTTTGTAGTTTTAGTCAGCTTTGCACACGAGTTTGTAGTTGTGTCTTTCTTTTCATTGTCATACTGTTCCCATGTGGGAAGTAGGGTGGAATTGGTAGAATATGTTATGCAAATTAATTTTGATAAAATTATTCTTAAAAGTCACTTTTTTATGTGCTATGGAGAAAAGGTGTTTCAATCTAGCTACTGCAATTATATTTATATTAAAGATGATGTGTGCAATATATATTATTATAAAATTAGTCATGTTTTGTTTGGGGCCATTGATGCAGCCATAATCTTCTTATGATACAAACAGATTAAACTGCTGCACATTTTATTCACTTAACAATAACTTAACTATAACTCTCTATTTCTGCTGCCCAGTGTGAAAGATAATTTTTCAGCTCGAAACCGGATCAAAAATTTAACCAGAAGCTGCCTAGGCATGTCCACAACTGAAGACTTGATTCAGATCAGTTTAGAGAGGCCTTCAATAGAGCAATTTGTTCCAGTCCTGCTGTGGACTGCTAGCTAAACTCCATACAGCTTAAATTAATTCATTAATTCATTCACTTTCTTTAGAGCTTAGTCCCTTTATTAATTATTGGTCGCCACAGCGGAATGAACTGCCAGCTTATCCAGCACGTTTTACACAGCGGATGCCCTTCCATCTGCAACCCATCACTGGGAAACATCCATACACACTCATTTACACAAATACATTACAGCCAATTTAGTTCATCAATTCCCCTATAGTGCATGTGTTTGGACTGTGGGGGAAACTGGAGCACCGGGAGGAAACCCACGCCAACATGAGGAGAACATGAAAACTCCACACAGAAATGCCAACTGACCCAGCCGAGGCTCGAACCAGTGACCTTCTTGGTTCAGTGACCTTCGCTTCTTGCTACCCACTGCTCCACCACATCACCACAGCTGAAAAATTATAAATAATTATTAAATACTGTTTAAGCTGTTGTTACAGTAAAATAAAACCTATTACACTTATTGTATTCAAATGAATGAAACTGCTTTGCTTCTAAAGATCTCCTCGTGTGAATTTATTAGGCAAAAACACTATTTATTTGATATATTTTCACTGCGCTCCTAAAATTCTCTAATCTGCTCCTAAGTTTTTCAGCTTAGGAGCGCATGTGCTACTCCTAAAAAAGTGTCAAGCCCTGATAATGCAATCTGATAATGACAAATGTCTAATTTTTCCAGTAGAAAAATATGTCTCTATCTAACTTCCTAATGTTGTCAATGACAGATTGCAAGCATACGTCTCAAACATAATTCATCATCAGAATTGTGAATAGTTCAGTATTCTGATGTCATCACTTTACTGTGCATTAATGACCAGGACATATTTAAAGTCTGTTCAAGTCCACCGTTCAAAATCTATTAAAAATTTAGCATTTTAACCAACAGTAGACCCACACATAATATTATTGTTGTTTTACCATATGTTTGAGAATTGACAATAATAATAGCCGACTCCTATTTGGCTTTATTTTACATCTACAGAATCGTGAGAAAATCGTGATCTTTATTTTAAGCAAAAAAAAATCGCGATACTCATTTAAGTCAGAATCGTGCAGCTCTATATTGGGCCATAGTACTCTGACTTGTGGTAAACAGCACTTGTATTGCCTGCTTGTTAGCAAAAAAAAGTGTAATTTCAGTTTTATTTGTTTATTGATTTGATATATTTGCAGAATTGATTATTTCATTGACCAAGCATGGATTAAATTAATAACTTGAAATGAAAAAGTTACATTCACATGGAAAGTGCTTTATATTTCAAGAAATGGCTATTTTGATTATGCACACTTTTGCATGTGCCATGTTATCTGGCTATTTATTGTTATGGAATAGTGCTCTCAACCACTCTGGTCACAAGATAACAGGCTTATCATAAACAACTTCAAATGTGTGGTATTCAGCCGCCTAAACACCCAAGTATTTGTGTTAAACATTAAAGAGTTTTATTGCTAATAATCCAATCTCTCTTTGAGGAAGCAGATTATGTAACAATTATTAATTTCTCTCTCACTCTCTCCAGGCTGCATGAAGAGATAAAGGACTTTTATGAGTACATATCTCCTCGTCCAGAGGAGGAGCAAATGAGGCATGAGGTGGTGGCCAGGATCCAGAGAGTCATCAAGGACTTGTGGCCCAATGCTGAGGTTAGTTTTACTTCTCCTTGCTTAGCTTAATTAAACTGATTGTCATGTTGATGTTTATGTGATCGCTATTCTTGCTTAATTCTTCAATCAATATGGTGCCAGCAATCAATGAATAAATGCAAGCACCTACATACTTTCATGTTTTACAGTTGACCTTTTAAATATCAGAGATCAGATTTGTTCTTGCAGTAGTTCACCATTACGCTAATGTCATGGACATGCAGAGGTCTAAATATAGAGTCTTGAGGGACACCATTGTCAAGTTGTGACTGGAACCTATCTGAAATACAAGAAATTCTCTTTTTAGTTCGTGTTTATATCTTGTTTTGTTTTTGTTGTATGTGTAGTTTGATATTGTCTTTCGTAAGCAAAGTATCCTAATAGGTATAGTTTTGTTTAAGCCTATTTAAATGTTAATTTTATAAGTAGCCTAATATATGTTGTGCTTATTTTTTCTTAAATGTTTAGTTCACCCAAAAAAATAAAGTTCAATTATTAGATACTCATGTTGTGACATCTCCGGAGACATTCGTTTAGCATCAGAGCACTAATTGAGATATTTTAGGTTGAGTCTGAGAGCTCTCACATCCTCTATATACAGAAATGATCCCGAGACATCAGTCAAAACATTCCATGTGACTTTAGTAATCCTACAAAACTGTAAAAGCAACTTTACACTATTCACAAGATCGCACTATTGTCTTTTTTTTTTCTGTTTAAAAATTTTATAACCTGTTTTAACACCTTTTAATCTGTTTTTATCATTTTTTATTTGTTTAAGAATTTTTATATTTTATACTTTTATTCTTGTTTATGTAAAGGACTTTAAATTACCGTTGTGTATAAAATATGCTATATAAATAAACTTGTCTTACTTTGCCTTTATCACCTAAATCTTCAGCCTCCGATCAGGGTATGTGTTTACTATCGGAAATCCAACGTTTTCGTATTGCACTGCTGACCAATGGAAATATGTTGCCCATAGTAAACGCACACCCTGATGATGAAGAGAAAACAGGCAAACGAAGTTCTTATTTATGTTTTTTTTTCACTGCACAAAAGTGTTTTTGGAGCTTTGTATGATCACAGTTAAACTACTGAGCCACATGGAAGGTTTTGTTTAGCGGTGATAAACTGAATGTCCCTGGAGAATAAAATGAAATGAGGGTGAGTAATTAATAGCAGAATTATTTAATTGCATTTAATTTTTTTGGGGGGTAAAAAAACAAATCGCTTATACACCAACATTCAAGCATGCTCTGGAATTGAACAGTGCAGTGGCTCTACTTTATATCCAAAGTAAAGAATGATAACAAAAGAAGCCTTTTCTAAATGTAAAGAAATCTGTGTATTGCAACTAATGAAGACAGCAGAAGTCAATGATTCATTAGAATTATTTAGCCTTACATAAGGCTGTGCAATTAATCGAAATCGAATTGCGATCGCAATTTGAAACGTTTCGCAAAGAGTTTCGCTATTCCAAGAGGCTACGATATGAAATGTATATGTATTTAATTTCCCCTGTCCAGAGCAAATGCGTGACTGTCATCTGTGTGTGACAAGTCTTACAAGCCAATTAAGTAAGCACACTTTCATTCTGCTCAATTAGAATTGTGCGACCGAACTATTCCGAACACCCACAATAAAATAAACGCAAACAGAAAAGTGCGCACGAGTGATATGATGGCGTCTGCTGCTTCAGAAGGATATCAGTAATATGGAAATATTTTAATATCAAAGTCACAGACACCAAACAAATCCAGGTAACTTGTAATTGTTGCCAGCACGAGGAAATACAACAACCAGCACCTAAATTGACTACAAAATTAAATAGCAAATCAAATTCGCAATATCTGTAAACAAAAAATGCAATTAGATATTTTCCCCAAATCGCAAAAGCCTGCCATGTTTATTGCTTCAAAATGTCCTAAATATTTCTTAAAATAAAATGTATTGTGTTCAATGGGAGAAACAGTTGTTGTTTTATACACAAACATTTAAAAAGAACATATTTTAGAGCAGTATCACAATACCGTGATACTGTGAAACGGTGATAAATAAGGTTATCATACCATCAGAATCTTGTACCTGCCCATGCCAAGAGCTTATATGTTACTTATAAATCAGGATTCCTATTTATTGTTAAATCAGGAGCTTTGAAGGCAGGCAGGAGCTTACAGAGGTTTTCAAGCAGAGAATGAAATATGCTTAAAAGTCAAATAAAAAAAACACACAGAAGTGATTTTTATTGTGCATGTGTCTATTTGAAGAAGTTGTTTGTAAAAAAAAAATGTGTCAGTGACCTGGTTTGACCTTTTGTTGTATAAATAAAATGCTTTATGGTTGTAACTGTCTTTATATTTAGCTCAGAGGTCAGGATGATTCAAGGAGACATAATAATATGTCTAGTAATGTAAGACTGCATGTTTCTAGGCAAGGCGCTTGTAGCAAAGATGTCAATTTTTATCAGCGCAATCAAATTATAAATCACAGTGGTTTATATATTTAAATCTCTTGGTGCTTGTTCGTCTTCCTGCATTTTCAGACTGAGGAAACCCAATGCGCATTTTTTTGTCCGTGCATGTGTCTGTGTTGCTGGCGTCATTTGGGAATGCATATTTATTGTCAGCCATTCTAGCTCCTAAAACGATCATTTCTCCTATGAGCTGAAAGCAGCACACAGGCTAGCAGCCACTAATGGCTGGTACTAAAGATCAATTATTCTCAATCACCCTCTCAGTGTTACCTAAAGAACGCAAATAGTCTGTCTCGCTGTAAGAAGATTATTTGACAGACCAGAGAGGGGCCTGACCTGCTATTTTTATTCACTGCTTATTTAGCTTGATTTTAAACTTGATTTATAGTCTATGCTTTGCCAGATAGTTTATTTAACATGTACGTTTTTGAAGTATTTTTTGTTTATGTGAGGTTACATCTCATCAGTTTCAGTCCTTCCCTTATACTGTCAGAACTGGGAGCATTTCATTAGGAACATCGTTCCTGTTTTAAATATAATGAGATTGAGTTTACAGTCTTCTTCTGTTTTCTGATGGCAGGTTAGTGTGTTTGGGAGCTTCAGCACCGGCTTGTATTTGCCAACAAGGTAATGCTATGATTGATCTTTTTTTTCCCACTAAGTAATCTGAATAATATCTTAAAAGGATAGTTTACACAAAAGAAGTTGTTTTAAAAATTTTTTTACATACCTGTAACCTCTGACTTCTATATTAAGGAAAAACAAATACTGTGGAGGTCAATGGTTACAGCTTTCTAACATTGTTCAACCTGTTTTATTCTCTTCTGTTGATGAACGACATGAAATGATGACAGTTTTCAGCTTTGAGTGAACAATCCTTTTAAATGACCTTCTGTATTCATGTTTTATTAAATAAAGGAAAGTCTGTTATAAACCTTTTTAAATAATATGCAAATATAATATTCAGATGTGTGTTTTTATGCTCCTTTGTGTGTTTGCATTGAGGAAATTTCAATTTGTGATTTTTAGCTTCATGTCTCCTGTGAGCTTGAGTGTGTGCAGTTTTCTCTTTGCGAGAGCCAATCTCACGTCACTCAACATCGCTCACACTGCATTTATACGTCACCTGGATTACTGAACTCTGGCTTAGTGGAATAAATCTGCATGTGCCAAGACGTGTGCTAGTTGCTGAAGCATTTTGGGCTTAGTACCTAGTTGTACCATTAGAAAACTGATCTGTAACATAAACGGGTGCTTAACATTGTTTTTGTTTGTATTTCATTCATAAAAAAAAAATATATAAATCATTCCGAATCACAGATTTCTTTATAGAACACACAGTGGTACTTCCTAACATATTTTTGTGTGTGTGTGTGTTATTAGAAAGAGAATGTTTTCTTTTTGCTTCAGTTTAACACTTTCTTCTCTGTCATTACATCAGTGATATAGACTTGGTGGTGTTTGGTAACTGGGAGACTTTACCTCTCTGGACTCTGGAAGATGCGCTACGCAAGAGAAAAGTTGCAGATGAAAACTCTATCAAAGTCCTGGACAAAGCAACGGTAAGCACTGCTGTGTGTCATACATGTGTTTTGAGTGTATTTGTTGGCTCTCTGCATGTATTTAATGCCGTTTGTGTTTCTAGGTTCCCATTATTAAGTTGATGGACTCACACACGGAGGTAAAAGTGGACATCAGCTTTAATGTACAGAGTGGTGTAAAAGCTGCAAACCTCATCAAGGACTACAAGCAGGTGAGTGTGGAGTTGTTTTTAATGTCTTTTTCTCTGACAGTCAAGAGGGAAACTGAATATTTTTAGAAGAGAATGTATGCTGCATTTACATTGCAGATTTTGATGGTCAATTCCGATTTTTGTGAGTGTATCTGATTTTTTTTGATGACCCGCTTGCATCATGTTTTAAAAGTGACTCGTATCCGATTGTCTGCATTTACACTGGACACCGCAAAGGCGCAATGAACAGGAAAATTGGGTGCTGACTGACAGATGCTAATAAAAGCGCTGTTTTCTCCATTCCTGTACTTAATCTGTTCGCAGGGTTTATTTATTTTTTTGTATTTTTGTTGTTGTTTTACAATAGTTTATGGCTAAAAAGTTCTCATTTCGCCATCTTATTTTAATCTAGGCTTTTTTAAACCAGTAGGCATTTTAATGTAATGTCCATGGTGTGATTTATGCACGTGATATACGCAACAGTTTTATATTAGTTTATATTGGTTACGTGGTGAATGTCTCTCTCTCTCTCTCTCTCTCTCCTCTCTCTCTCTCCTCTCTCTCTCTCTCTCTCTCTCCTCTCTCTCTCTCCTCTCTCTCTCTCTCTCTCTCTCTCTCTCTCTCTCTCTCTCTCTCTCTCGTTAACATGCGTAAATACTTGTGCTACATGACAATATAAAGTTTTTTTAGTTCTCGTGTATGAGATTTAAGGTTTGTGACTGAAGTCTGTTCTGAAATGAAAGCATTCGAGTTGACGTCATTCACTATGGCTTTTAATGACGCACGATTCGCATTGACAGGTAAAAATCCAAATTTAACTACTGACAAAAGGACCCAGATCTGATTCATATCGAATATATATCCACATATGAACAAGGCCTGAATCTGATTAGTAAATCAGAATCCATGTGATTCTTTCCTGCTTACCCGTACATGGGCAATATCTGATCTGTGCCCATGTACAGTGCACAAAAATGACATGATTTGTTGTTTTTGGTACAGAGAATTAAACAGTGGTTTACTGAATAAAATTGTGGCAAATTTGTTATGAATAAATCTATCTTTGGCTAATGCTTTAAACTGACTATGGAACCCTATTACCTGCGCACAAGGCAGTTCTACTTCTGATTATAAACTGCTTGTATTGCAGTTTATTTTTTTAATATGACCGTCATGACAGTTTTATTTGAAACCACTAACAGGTTAAGTAAAATATAATCAATACATGGGCTAATGTAGTCCAAATATTTAGAGAAATGCTCTTCTCCAGACTTCATGGCTGTCCTAAAGTGCATGTAATGTCGTGTGACATTGTTTATAAGCGGTTTTATTGATTTCTTTCTACAATTGAAACACTAAAGACATGGGATTTCCTGATGAAAGTGGACAGACTTTTTGTTTTTATTAACAACATTAATAAAAATTATTAACAAGATGAAGCTTTGTGAGATTATTGCAAATGAAATGCTCTGTACAGTGAAGAAGAGATCTTGAAATGGGATCAATCCAGGGATATAAGAGTCGGTACTACAGATGTAAAAGCAAACTAAAGTTTTAGCTTTACTCCTTCAGGTGCAGTTGTTACAACATTGCAGTTTTGTTTGGTACATAGACATATTGAAATGAAAGAGCACTTTGAAACTAAAAAAGCAGTTCAGTCTAAGAACGTCTCACCCAAAATATTTTGTTCTTCAGTTCTGTGCAACTTGGTGTAAAAATAACCATAAATGAATTCTCACTTTAGGCATGTAGAACGATTGCTCTATGTTGCAGTTATAGTGCTAAAATGCTAGAAGCTTTGAAGTTTCTTCTGACTCGTGTGTTTTTTTTTTTTAGCAATATCCTGTGTTACCGTACCTGGTGCTGGTTTTAAAGCAGTTTTTACTGCAGAGAGAGCTGAATGAGGTTTTCACAGGAGGAATCGGATCATACAGTCTGTTTCTCATGGCTGTCAGCTTCTTACAGGTAAGACATGAACACACATCTACCTACAATCACACACACACACTCACTAGTACTTAAATAACTAGTACTTAAATAAGTAAATTCTACTTTGATGCATGCATAATGCACTGCACCCAGGCAGTTGAGTTTGACATTGCTACCAAGGATTTCCATTTGAAATAAATGCTTCTTAAATGTTTTTGAGCATTGTATTCTTCAAAGAATCTTGTGATCATTAGATATGGTATCAAATTTGCATATGAAAATAATTTCAGAATAATAATATGACACTGAAGATTGGAGAATTGGCTGCAGATTATTCAGATTTGTCATCAAAGGCATACATCAAATTTAAGTTAAATAAACTAAAATAGAAATGTAATTAATTTAGTAAAAAATAATAATAACCATTCTTAGTTGATCAATTAAGAATTATAGACATTAATATTGTTATGTTTATTGTGTATATTTAAATTTGCCAGTAATGGATTGTATTATTAAATACATGCTGATTTACATTTGGATGAAGTCAGGTTGAAAATTCTTGTAATTGTTCAACATTTTAGAGTCAAGGGTTTTTACAGTTTAGTTTTTTTTTTTTTTTTTTTTTTTTTTTTTTTTGCAAAGGCCAGAAAAAAATTCTGTTTGTAGAATTAAATGTTATATATAAACAGACAAATTACATATACAAATTATGTAACGAGTCCCTTTGTAAAGCCTTGACGAGCAGAAAAGCTTTGAATACAGCCTTCAATTCATACTTCTCACACTCTAAAAAAGGATGTGATATTTTGTGAATATCACATTGCAAATTCTTACATTTGCCATACGCCTCTGCAGATTTGTTTTATAGCTGAAAAAATTACCCATTCAATGATGATTGTTTTTATGCCCATATGCCAACAATCTAATCAAATTATGGTGGCTGTTTTATTCGCCAGCTGCACTGTAGAGAGAACGTGAGCAGCTCAAACCCAAACCTGGGTGTACTGCTGATTGAGTTTTTTGAGCTCTATGGACGGCATTTTAACTATCTGAAGACAGGCATCAGAATCAAAGACGGAGGCTCATATGTGGCCAAAGATGAAGTGCAGAAAGGCATGCTGGATGGCTACAGACCCTCTATGCTTTACATCGAAGATCCTTTGCAGCCAGGTAAACGCACACTGAAACACTTCAAACAGTAACCTGCTTTACATTTGTACTGATATGAACAGGTCATCAGAATTTTTGTGGAAGATGATCTGATTGGTGGTGTTTTTGTGTGACTGAATTATAGGAAATGACGTCGGGCGAAGTTCATATGGGGCAATGCAGGTGAAAGAGGCTTTTGATTACGCATATGTCATTTTAAGTCATGCCGTATCCCCAATTGCCAAGTACTACCCCAACAACAAGTCAGAAAGGTGAGACAAAAGAGAGTTGTAAATGTGTTGAACCAATATGTAGACTTTATGCGGGCAGAGAGATGGACATTATTGATGTGCATATATATATATATAATGAACTGGGTAAATAAGTTCACACCACTCATTAGTCTCAAATAGTTAAGAGCTGTTAATGGACAGTCATCACTATAGACTGTAATACTAAATAAGATGTCCATGTGTACTGAAATCATTAATCAGTGATTTGTGATTTAAGAGAAAAACATAAAACTGTTCATTGATGCACTGTAAAAGTGACAGGAAATATACATACTTTTTTGGCAATATGAAAAAATGTAAGTTTGTCCATTTTAGATCTGAATATATGTTCAGACCTTAAATAGACAAGTTGAAGTTTTGACTAATATTCTATATATTGTATTTTATTTATATTTATATTCAAACCTAAAATGGATAAGCTTACAATTTTAACATATTGCCAGGAAGTAAGTATATTTGCTGTCTGTTTTACAGTTTCTATACTCTCCTGATGAAGGTCAGTGGACTGAAACTTTTAGGAAGTACTATGGTACTTCGTTATTCACGGGAGTTACGTTCTAAAAATAACCCTCAATAGGCGAACTCCACGAAGTAGTCCGCTTTATTTTTTACAACTATTATAGATGTTTAAAGGCTAAAACCTCTCACTGCTAGGGTTGGGTGATGTCGACCAATTTGGCAATGTGACACATCTCGATGGACGCTGGCATCGGTGAGATATTTATTTATGAATGAGTTAATTCACAACTAATTAATTATTTGTAACCTGCCGTTTCAACTACCTGACCCGCATGGTCTTTGTTGTACCCATAGCCAAATCAAAAATAAATAAAGATAAGGGACACACAAATGACCACCTGTCAATCACTTTTCCCACAGGACTCTGGCACGAAAAGGCAGAGTGATCGGTGTCGTTATAATGCCGTCAACAAACTTGATTAGTAACAATGGTGCGCAACCAACCAACAGTATCTGAGGTTTTCGCTAAAATTACTAAGTACAGTCATGAAAATGAAAGATTGAAGCAGTGTACTGATGCTGTGACACGTTACCTGATAGATTCAAAATTTTTCGTTTTTCGTGAGCGGGTTGCTACTTCGACGGGGCAGGGCAGAGGATCGCGATGCCGGCTCGGCATCGTGATTTCTCTCGGCAATGGACGATGGCATCATCTATGGACCATACTCGCTACACACTTTATAGACTTTTCTCAGACAGACAATAGCATTTTCACTCCTTTCTCTTTTGTTTAAACACTCTCAAAGTTCAAACCTTCTTAGAAAAGTAAGTTCAGTATTATAGAATGAAACCAAAGATTAAAACCATTTGATCTTCATTTGTTTATTTCGTAATGATGCTCTACAGCTGAGTAACTTCTACCTTCCTTTAGCATGTCCAGAAGTTCAACTTTTTGTGTGATGGTTAGCATCTTTCTCTGCCTTTTGATAATGGTCTACAGCCAATGACTACACAGAACACAATGTGCAAATCAGGATGCAGAAGACAATGCGCGGTAGAAAAAAGCATGTCAAATTGAAGGCCGCGAAAAATGAACCGCGTTACAGCAAGAGACCTCACTGTATTGATCGTTATTGTTGAATTCTTTTTTTTATTGGTTCCAAATGATACAAAATAGTATAAGAAATAATCAAGAAGGAAATATTAAGTTATAATCCAAATATTAAGTTATAATCTACCATCTTTTAATAATACTTTATTCATTGTTTTTATTGTTTAGCTTTATATTAAGTGAGTCCCTGTATATGCAGTTTGAGCACCAATCTGTACACACAAACATGCCCAGAGTAAGATTTCTGTACACTTGTGATGAAAAAATAAATACATAATAAAAAAACAGACAAAGTAATATCAACATTTAACGGTGGAATCAAATTCTGTGACAGAAATGTGTTAAACTCAGGATGTGCTTGGGATAGAGTTGATGACTGGTCTTATTCTCTCCTCCCACAGTATTCTGGGTCGAATAATCCGCGTCACACAGGAGGTGGTGGAGTACCGTGACTGGATCAGTGCGCAGTGGGGTCAGAAGAGCAGCAAGGAGCCCGTCCTCAACGGTAATGGTAGGACATCCTCCATCAGCTCTTTAAAACTCTTGCTCTAGAAAACTGACGAACCCTTTTCTGTTTGTGCACAGCCAATGATCTCACACTGCTGGTTGAGCGCGAGGAGCTTGATGAGTGTAATAATAACCTTTCAGGGGACAGTGTGGTGTGTACGTCTGTCCCCCGCAGCAAAGTGTCCTCCAACTCCTCGTCTCCATCCCCTTCTTCTCCTTCATCACCATTATCATCCTCTTCTTCCCCATCTTCAACGGCCTCTAGCTCAAGCGATGCGGTAAGATCATACACAAAACAATTCTTTCTGCAAATGATCATGATTGTTTTCTTATTAAATTATTTGTGTACTTGAATCCAATTTCATGTGATGTTGCCATGTTTTTACCTTAAATTAGATGCTGTTTCTTTGCATAAACCTAAATAAATGTAATTATATAGGCCCACTCTGTATGTATTGGAGAAATATTATGTGTGTCTTAAGTTGTTCTTGTTTTCTTTCTGCAGGACTCTGATGGGACTCCCTATAAGACAGCCAAAGCTTTGGGTGGAAGGAGTACTGTCTCCTACAGTGAGAATACAGAAAGGATCTCCAATCACAGATCACAAAATCATTCAGCATCTATTTCCACCCCCACTCATAAGGGCAATAAGGTAAGAGCCTGGTGGAATGAGCGACTGAAGCATATTCAAGATTATTAGTTCAGCATGCCAGCTACAAATTTCATTGGTAACCCCTTAAAAGAACATTTCAAGAAATTTTAGTAAAGAAAAACAGGTCAGATCTGAAAAGAAGCAGCACAGTGGCAAAACTACATTGTTGCTTGTTTTCAGATATCAAAACATGTATTTTAGTTCTTTTCGCTCTGCAACAAATCGTTCAAATTTAGTCTTATTTACAACCAAACAAAGACCTGTTAGGTATATTTAGAACAAGAATGAATGGATGACATTTGTTTAAAGCATTCCAGTGCAGACCCAAAATATTAAATATCATTTTAAATCTTCATAATTATCACCAGGGCCACCTTAACTAATAGTTTTTCAACATTACTAGCCTCTCGCCATTTTCATTAGCCACAATTAAATATATTATATGCATGAATTTGACTTTGGCATGTTAAAATTACTGAACATTTATTTTGTGTTATGTCCACATGCCGCCTCGTTCATTTAAAAAAAAAGGTTGCGTATTGTGACCTTGCTCAATGAGCATGAGCAAATAGGTTGTGGTTTCATAGTTTAACATTGAATTTTTAGGGCTCAACACTAGGGATTTACCAAACAAATCACCAGTTCACTATGGATTAAAGCAATGTTATTGTAAAGGATGATAATTAAATCACATTAGCAAAAATAACTGTAAGCAAAAGAAAGCCAGTGAAAAACATTCCGTGTGCGATTAATGAAAGGTTAATCGCGCACACACAGTTAACATTAGGCTCATTAATAATCTGTTCAAAGAATGATTAAAGCGAAAGTGGCAACCGCAACTGCTTACAAAAAACCTTGAGCTCTTGAAAGGAGCAGGACTGTGGGTGCATGAGCACCGCTTTTCCCCTGTCTATTTCAAAAGAGAAGCGATCGCACCAGTTGCGTTTCTAGGCACGGTTGCTTTGTGCAAAAGAATGGGATACGGGAGCTTTTAAGTAACTTGCACGCATCACATCAGCTGTGCGCGCGACACTGTTTTCAGTGAGCGAGGATAGACTGCGTCACATCGTGCGCCTGATCATCTTCTCATTCGGTATTTACCTGCTTTCTTTTTCTCACGTGAACACTTATCAGTCGTGCTGCTTCTCGATTCTGAGAGCACATTTGCACATTTGACAAATGGTCTTAAACTAAAGTTCTAATCTTTAGTGAAGAGACAGCACTGGCAATTTAAAAATTATTTTCAACCAGCCAAAGTGGCTAGTGGGCTTGTCTGTCTTACTGGCCACAGCTGTCCTGATAACCACTATGCTCTCAATTTTGCACATTCGTCAGTAAGTTTTTATTTATTCAAAATAGAATAAAATTCAATATCACACATTTTAATGTTTATGAATGTCAAATGTTTTTTAATAAGTGATAACCTTGTTTCCATCAAATGTTGAAATATAATTTCCATAGGTTAAGTTTGTGTATATATACTCGCTTTTAAATTTAATTTAATGCAGGCTACCAAATGGACATCTCTTATTTGAGTCCTCTCTTAACATTTTCAATTTCATTCATTTTAAAGTTTCATGTGTTATATGTCTTTTTCCAGTTTCCTAATAAATCTGGGTTTTATTTATTAATTATTAATATATGAAATTAATATATCTAAATGATTGACTCAAATTGACAAATGAGTTTCATAACCTTAATAAAAATGTTGTGTTTAATCTAGAGCCGGCAGCTCGCTAACAAAAGTACTCAAGGGCCGCACAACAACCCCAACAAGATCCAGCAGAGCAGCAAATCCGTGAAGTCCAATGTAAAGAAGAGGAAGCCTCAGCGGGACGCAGCACATGAGGACCTGTGCAGATAGGAGCAGCGCTGAAGCTCTGCTGCTGCTCTTAGCATTCATCTCTCCTGTCCCGCTGTTCACGGGATGCGTCTGACTTAGTAGCTGGAAAAGGAAAAGAACAAAAAAATAATAATAAGAGTAATTGAATTGGGGCGGCAGGGCCATTGGATTGGAAATCATGCAGGAGAGTTTAGGCCTGAACTTCACTGGCTTTCTGCACAGCTTCTGCTCACTGCCTATAGAGGAGCTGCACTGCTCCACTGGAGGACCAGAGAATGTAGACCAGAGAAACTATTCAACTCCAGCAATATCTGAAGAGCCCTGGACTTTAGCCTTGTGGAGGAAAACTGAAATAAAAAACAAGACTCAAATTATAAAAAAAGTTCTATTGAAAAGATTTTTAAATGTCTAAAAAAACATGAACATGTAATTAGTACAAGAGGAATTATGCATGTTTTTTTTTTCTTTTTTGAAGAGTGGTTCTTTTTTCATGTCATGTAAGCAGATTCTAAAAATATTTGTACAAGAAAAAACAACAAAAGGATACAAAAAAAAATATTTACAAAGAAAAATCCCCCAAAAATATGATCAAATGGTTTCGTAATACTTTTTATAGTACTGTTCAAATTTTGCCATGCTCTAAATACAAAGCTCCTACAGCTTATATGTACGGGTTTGGGTTCAATTGCCAACTTTTCCCATCATCAGCCTCTCCTGCTGTTGTGTTGTCAGTGTAATGTTGTGGTCAGGCAGCGGAAGAGTGTTTGCACATCTGGAAACACGCACAGATTTGTGAAAGAGGAGTAAAGTGTATCCATGTGGAAATATGACGAACACTACAGCTGTGGCTTTCAGACTGTTTCTCTCAATGATCTGCCCATCACAGAAGAAGTTGTATTTGTTAATGTATTTATTTTTATCAGTGACAGTGGATTTCTATATGCTGACTCGAGCGGTCAGAGATGTTTTTGTGTTCTGTCTTATGGGCTGAGTGGCAAAACATGATTGTTGCTTGTCATGTAGTGTGCTATATATAGAAATGGTTTTTTTTCCTTGAATGTCAACTACCCGTTTTCTGATTACAACTGAGTGACCAAGTTTATTTCTGAGAGTACTATTTTAACAGATAAAGGTGGTTTAAATATTTTAATTTGTGGCTGGCCTACGTAAAGGGAGATGAGGTGAATTGTTATTATTATTTTTGTGTGATTTATTTTTTATTTTTGTTTTATTTTGTCTTTATTTAATTTAATTTTATTTTCCTTCATTCCACTGGATCTCGATGTATTGAGCAACAATGCCTGTTCTCTCAAAATTGACGTTGCAATTCTTCAGATAAACAGCAGGTGGTGGTGTAACCCAAGGTTATTTCACACACTGTAATTCCCCTGTGACTTGACTTTTGTTTAGTTTTTTTAAGAAAGATTTGTTTAGTTAGATTTGCTCACAGATCTCTGGTGTAAGTTTAAGAGAGACGATGGCTTTTGATGAGATGATATTAGTTGCTCCACCTGTATTGAGTGTTTATGATGCTATTATGGAGTATCAAAGCCAGCAGTTTGTCTGAAAAGCCAGATATGGATGTCACTGAAATAGAATGAGAGAAATGCAATTGAAGGATCATTAGTGCCACAGCCAGTGCTTCACACAGGTTTACTTCATGTATCCATGATCATCCATGCAATAAAAATTACAGCACAACTATCCAGCATACTATTCCGTGCAATTTCTGCTCAACCTTCCTATTCGCTTCTGATAAAGTGTACTAAAAATGTATACTACATTTCCTTTTAAAGATATGCTGCTTGAAATGGGCATAACTAAAAGCCGGTTGCAGAGCTGAGCTAATGTAAAGTACTGTATAGTCAACTTGTACTTCAGAATTCAACTTAATGCACATTTTTAATCATTTTGTGAGAGACTAGATGTATCGCAGTTTACATAATATATTCAGATTTTACTTGTCTTCATTGATTTGATTGATTTAGATTCAGGGCAGTTAAAATTTCATTTTAACAATGACATTTTCCAATAGAAAACATTCGCTATCTCATGTTAAGTTGAGCTTATTTTCCTCACTACTGAAGATTTAATGCAAGTGCACCAGGTTTAGCATTGAGTGAGTCCAAATCGTTCACATGTATTAATTTGGCAGACGCTGTTGTCCAATGCGACTTACAATTGAGAACTGACTTACACTATAAATCAGTTAAAATCCCACTTGTAACTGCTTTTTGAATGTTGGAGTTGCATCACCCATTGCTGAATAACTAAGCATTTGTCTAGGTCGCTCTAAAGCCATGGTCTCAAACTCTATTCCTGGAGGGCTGCAGGTCTGCATAGTTTATCTCCAACTCGCACCAGCTTAATAGTCTCTAGTAGTCTAAAACACCTTCATTATTTGGATGAGCTGTGTTAGATTAGGGTTGAAGCAAAACTGTGCAGTGTTTCAGCCCTCCAGGAATTGAGTTTGAGACCATTGCTCAACAGACTTTGACGTCTATTTTATTCTCATCTCTATTGTCTCTGGCATGCCAATGGAGTCATACTCTGGTTTTTATGTGGTCTGTGATTTGTATATATAGATATGGAGATAATGTTGCAGTGGTTTGGAATCAATTGTGAGCAGTCATTTCACTCTACGTAAACAGAATAACCAAATAATCAAAAAAAGGAGGCAAATATACTGTTTAATTATACTTTTTTGTACATTTCCTACTTGTAGTGCCTGTCTGAAGTGTAGGCTTTACTTCCAGCTGATTCACTGATATGCACAAAGCACACAATTGCAGCATTTATTGACTTTTCATTAGTCACGTCTATGTTAAATCTGGAAATCCCCAAAATGAACGAATATTGAATATGCATAAACAATTCTATATATATATTTTATTATTTTTATATAATATTTCATGGTTAATCTTTATTTTGGAAAGAAATTGTCTTGAGTCATTGTTTGAGACTGTCACTCATATTATAATAGGCTACTATTAAGACGACATGTTTTGTATGTTTTTGTGAGAATGGAAAGGGAATAAAGCTCAATTTTGAACTCAATCAGAAGGAATCTCTGTATCTACAATAAAAAGGCACTTTAAACAAGAGAGCTGTGTTATATACAATATTCTTGCAAATGCTTTCCAATGCTTTTAATGCAATTATAAACAACACTACATGATTATAAGAGTGTATAGTGGCATTAAATGAACGCTTTTATGGAGTGAAAATAAAAGAAATCTTAATTAATTGCCTGAGCTTTTATCACGATATAGGATGCTACAAAGTGTGGCCCACTATCAAACGTATAATAGCAAAACATGTTTGTGTGTTGCTTTAATGTACAAAAATGTTCAAATGAGGCATATATTTTAGTTTCAAAATATATAATGAAATGTAGGCTATTATGAAGTAGCATATAATGTGAGAATTAGCTACATTGAGTTGTAGCCTATGCTATGTTATTGCTAGTTTAAATACAACTGTATTTTAGCTCAGTTATATAAGGCAGTTACGACTTTTCATTTTAACGAATCATAAAACATTAACTTGGCTAAAACAAAGCCTAAAATCAAAAATCTCATCACAAGAAACTAGTTTTCTTCGTCTTTGTGGTTTAACGTAGGCTACTAGGACAGAATATCGTGAAGATGTTTGTTGAAATAGAAATGGATCATTAAGTTTTCAGCCAATTCGGTGTTTAAACAGTAAATAAAGCAATCTGAATAATAAAACGATTTCTAAAATAATATTTAGCATGTATAATGTTCATTATTACGATATATTCTATTAATGGATACCAACAGTTAAGTTCAGAGTGACACTACAGATTGTTTTCCTGCACGCGGGGAGGCGCGCGCAAAACAGACATGACCCGAGCGGTGGTTTCCGCAGCGCGTGCACAGTTTTTGATCATCGAGTCTCTTGAGCGCGAGTCTCTGCGAGAGGGACAGTTAGACAAGATATTACAGTCAAACACCGAGCTAAAGGACAAAATCATATTCATCTCGTTGTGTGCTTCAGCATCAAACAACCGAGTTTAGCCGCGAAAGAGAGCGTCCAGGTGAGTGAAGTTTCTGACTTTGGCGGATTCGATACCTGTAGAGTTCAGTTACGTTACCTGAACTCCCGAGGGAAGCTGAGCGAACAGAGATGCTCATTGTTTTTCGTATAAAACAGTAATATTCGACGGTTTATGGTGGTTTATTTAGGATTTTTTGTTACAAGAGTGCTTCTAGAGTCTGTTCATCTCTACTGGTCTGATTTCGTGTCTGCAGGGCATCAGTTGTTCTCGGAGAGAAAACAAATACATTCCTGACTGAAAATCTTCACAGTTCCTGTATTACCGATAATGTCGACAAGGAATGTGCTCTAGCCTTATAGAAAAAGTTAAAATGCTGAACTAGTTTGCGCACATCTAAAGCCTTGTTTCGTTTGTTTCAAGTATTAAAGCGCAAACATCTGTCCTGTAAAGCAAAAGACGCGGTGCCAGTCGGGACTAGTGTTGAGCTCCTAAATCTTCCTGAACACGGATAACATGGTGCACATTCAGCCTTATGAAAGTTAATACAATAAATACTGCTGAAGCAGCAACCCGTGGGCGATGTCTGCTAGATAGTGGAAGTTACTGGTTTGCTTCTTGACACAAATGGTCTCTGTACAGGAAATGAACATGTTAGTGTGACCGAATCTAAGTGCACTGGAGGCTTATCGTATGCGCTGTAGAGACTGAGCAAACAAAGCCACTGGGCTTTCCATCTGCAAGTGAATAGAGAAGGAGGATAGATTTAAAAGGCAATTGATTGAACTCATGGATTTTTAACATTTTGGAGTTGAATTCACTTGATCTGGGAAAATGCTATATCTGTTAACATAGGTCATGTGCTTTATCCAACACTCTTTGACGAGTTCTTGATTCTAAAAATGTCTCACAAAAACTGTAAAAGTCATTGAAAAGCACTGGTCGTAAAGAGCAGGAACCCTTAAAAAGCAATGACTGGAGATTGACTGAAGGAAGTGATTTTTTTTTGTTTAGTAGCAGCTGCAATGATTAGAAACAGAAATGAGTGTGAAGAATCAAAACATATATTTTTCAAATAACTAAGTAAATGTGTGTAAACACCTGGAGGAAACCTATGCAAACGCAGGGAGAACATGCAAACTCCACACAGAAATGCCAACTGACCCAGCCAAGGCTCTAACCAGCGACCTTCTTGCTGTGAGACGACAGAACTACCCACTGCGCCACGGCATCGCTAACTGATACTTCTATAATACATAAAAAAAGAATCAAGAAAAGAGCGAAGAAACAGATCCAGAATGTTCCTTGTTTTTTATTTAATTCACCTCATTTTAATATTCTTTATTTTTAATATACCTACTCTTCTGTAAGGTAGCTTTAACAATCAAGTAATAAATAACATACATTCTTCACTTTTGAATTTTAGTGCAACAGTAAATATAAAGAAAAATTGAATATAAAAACAAATAGCACCTCAACTTAAAATACCCGGCAGGCAATCCCAAGTTTACAAATCTCACAGTTTGCTATGGCAATGTTGTCATCATCAACTTTATAACATGCCAGCATTTACCAATAGTGTCTCTGCAACAAAGTGATGTCATGTTGCACGCGTTGCTGGTTTTGTGCGAATCAAGAAAAAGGTGAAACTCTGTGCCACCGCATAACTATTGATGTGTTATAAAATAATGAGAATATATATATATATATATATATAGTCTCCACTTTCCTTCCTAATCTGCAACTGCCTCTCTGGCTATACCACTAACTGTGCCCTCTCTCTCTCTCTCTCTCTCCCCCCCTCTCCAAAAAAAAAAAAAAAGAAAAAAAAAATTTTTACTAATGCTTTGCTTCTTAGACTTTACACACCTGAAACTTGTCTATAGCACTTGTTCACTGCTGCTCTTATAGTTGTGTAAATTGCTTCCTTGTCCTCATTTGTAAGTCGCTTTGGATAAAAGCGTCTGCTAAATGACTAAATGTAAATATATATATATATATATATATATATATATATATATATATATATATATATATATATATATATATATATATATATATATATATATATATTCGAGTCCTGATTGGAATGTAATGTCTGATTCAATTGAGTCTGAAACCGTGTGATCGGGCCGGATTTTCAATCACGTGATCGGATCTGGACATCCCTAATATATACTGTCCAGCTTTTTTAATAACGACACGTTTGCTTGCATATAAACTACATCACCATAATCTATCACTGAAAGGAAACAGCTTTGGATAATTCTTTTTCTTGCTTCGAGAGGAAGGCACTTCTTGATACGAAAAAGAAAACCCAATTTAGTTTTTTTTACAAGATATTCAATATGAATATTAAAACCCAACCGTTCATCAAGCCATATGCCCAAATATTTATACATTTATAACATGATATTACATGTGGTATTTTTGCATGTTTTCAGATCAGCCATAAAGCTCTCAGAAGCGACAACTGTAAAATCGCTGATGAATGATTCTCCTAGATTTCAGAATCGTGCTGATTAAATGTTTTGTGTTTTGCGTAGCTTATCAGTGAACTATGGCTCTGTGTATTAAACACTGCTCCATCTCATTAAACAGAGCTGGTTTTACTGTCAAAGTGAAGTATTGCCTTCGATTAATCGCCCAGGCCTACATCTAACCACAGCAGTCATTGTGGTACAGAATCTGGCACAGCCTCAGGGAGCACTGTATGATTTGCTATGAAAAGAAAATTTCCTCTTTGGTTAAACAAAATAATAAAGTTATTAATCAGTTGCCAATGTTAAAAAATGATGTTTGCGTGTTAATTTGCTTGTAAATTCTCATTGGTCATATAAAAGCATTGGTCACACTTTATATTAGGTGGCCTTAATTACTATGTGCTCACTTTTAAATCAATCATTTAGTACAAAACACGTATTATGCATATCCATATTTTTACATTGTACTAATATTTGAAACATGATCTACTTGTAATTACACCTGTAATTAATTTATGTAATTCCATATATACTGTAATTACACTGTTGACCCATCCCTTACCTTAACCCAAGCCTACCCAAACCCCCAGACCTGTCCCTAACCATACCCATATCCCACATCGTGAGCACCAGAAGTGAAGAGCAGAATGAACACAATATTTACATTGCACTTATATTCTGATGTAAGCACATACTAATTAAGGCCACCTAATATAAAGTGGGACCAAAGTGTTTTTAATAAAACCTAACCCTAACTCAAACTGAATGAATTGGTCTGACTCAAAGTTGTTTTGGTAACACTGCTCAGTGCTCACTGAAGCTTAAGCACTATTAGCTGAGCAATAGGTTTAATCCAGTGTATATTCATCTTTGTCAACATCAGCTTATAAACATATAGCTGTTTACTGTTAAAAAAATATTAATACATTATTATAATCAAAAGCTGTATTAGTTAGCGTTGGAAATTTTGTTAACTAAGATTAAGAAAAAAGAAAGTATAACAGATTGTACTGTATTGTAAAACAGTGTTACCATTGTATCACACCATGTACTGTAATGTTCCTTTAACACTTATAGTACATTTCAGTTCATTTAACACTAATAAAGGGCTGCACAATACAATACTAAACATACACAATATTGTAGTTGAGTATTGTGATAGCCAGATTTCTTATGATATAACATTTTCCTAAAAAATGCTTTTTTATTGGCTTAAATGTTTTAAAATCATTTATTTATTTCATGATATTAAAATAAACAGCTGGAAGATATTATTAAAGATCTAATTAATTTTAATTCAGACTATAAAACTGTGTCAAGCCACAAACAATATGCTGAGCAGATATTCTGACTCTGATTGCCTGTTGTCATTTTCCCCTTTCGTCTCGACTCCCATCATAAGTGTTTCTTTTCAGCGGTGGGTTCACCTTTGGGCCACTTCAGCCAATAGCAGAACAGCACCTATGTGGAAAAAGATAGTCCCACATGATTGGTCAAATTTAGATAAACGACTAGTGAATGAAATAAATCTAATTGATCACAGATGTCTGTGATATGTATAATGCTTCCACTATTATTGCAATAATGATAATTTTGCAATACATTGTGCAGCCCTAACATCTTGAAAGCTGACTCTTTATTTTGCTAGAAATATGGGAAGTGGTAATAGGAAGTTCTACATTAGATTTAACCTTGTTTTCAAAGGTGAATGGAGAATTCATTGTCTTGCTTGATGGTAGTCATGTTGAGAGATGTAAGGGTTTCAGTATGAGACATGAAAAGGCACGTTTGGAAGCTGTAGTCGGTTACCAGAAGCATACTGTAATGTGCAGCACATTCTAAATGCAAATAGGTGCAGCAAATTAAGGTAAGGGTGCAACAATGGGCTGTTTTCTGTTAGAGTTGTTTGTGCTGGGCATGTTTGCAGTGTTGAATATAAAGTTGATTGAGTTCACTGAGAGAAGTGTCACACTGTCTACCCGTGGAAAGCAAGAGAGGCAGACAACCTTCCTTACAGACACGAGGCTAATTATAACCTCACATCAAACGTGCTGAAGCTTTCTGGTCACACTCCTGATAATGCCTGAGTTACAGTGTGTGTGGAGGAATGTGTCAGCTTGTGTGTCCCAAAGCTAAAGCTCTGCATCTTCATATTGCCACTCAGAGATTACAGAATGCTTATTCAATATGTGTTAGTCCTGTCAGGATCATATTTCTAGTTTTCCCTTGATCTATAGTAAATGGTTTCGACTGTTTTATGTGCACATTGTAGGCATTAATGTCTACTAGAATCTTCTAAATCAGTTCATTCAGTCATCAATTCTTAATTTAAATGCCTAATTATTTAATTCTTATTGCCTTTCGTAAAGTATGTAACAAATGTTCCTAATGCCAGCCTCTTGGCATTTATTGGCTGCGCAATAACTATACTTTCACCTTCAAACACTGTTGTTATTGTAGCTGAGGCTTGAAGGATTTGCTTTATGTCACTATGTTGAGAAGACATTGTTTTCAGAAGTAAAACCCTTTTGTATACACTTTCAAAGGACGAGGTCTCAAATTAATACAGTAATACTGTCACTTTCATTGCTAAATACTGAAAAAGCCTCTAGTGCTGATTTACAGTAATATTTGTTTTATTGTAGACACACACACACTGTGCGAAGAAGTAGGGCAACCACAAAAGAATAAGCCATCTGCACATTGTAGGGTCTTTTCAGAAATGAGGGTTTTGGAGATACTGGAAATTTTACAGACAGTATGAGAGATAATGTGATGCTATATATTTATATAGTAGTTTATATAGTATTTTTTACCTTGTGTGGATGTAAACCAATTGAAGGGGATCTCCAAACCTACTGGATATCAGTTGGGTCTCCTCACCGAGCAGTCTGTTGTTCACACCAGTGCACACCTAGCATTAGATTCACTTCCTTATTAGCTCACTTACTTACTCCATGGTCTGTTGCTGATTGGCTGGAAGGTGTGCAATAATAGTTTTTCTAATGCACAGGTACTGAAGTACCAGTCTGTTGTTCTAATGTTCCACCCTCAAACATTAGTAGAAGTAACTATAGTAACTCAGTGACAGTTGCTGGATCCTTCATTTCTCTGAAATCTCGAGAACAAGGACATGTTCACCTGGGAGTTGATAAGGGTTTTTTGGATCTCCCTCATAGTGCATTTAAACTTCATTAATGCATGGTAACCTATTGATTATCCCCTTCATATACAGGTATCTACTGTACATCCAACTCTAACTTGTGGTAAACGCATCATAAATGTTCCTCTGCATATTGTGAGAATGTTGATAGCCAAGATGACTTTAAAAGACTCACGCAGTCACTTCCCAAGACAATGGAGAGCTGCTAAATCACTTATCCTTAATTTGAGGTGCACATGGACCTTCACTGACCCTTGACATGTTCTCCACCCTTCTCTCTCTGTAATGCTAGTGGTCTATATATGGTACAGAGGTTAAACGGTGTGTGTGTGTCTCTTTTCTGATGTTCCCTGAGCTTTTCCCACCCCTGCCCTGTGTGTTGAACCCTCCCTTCCTCTTGTGGAGGTTTTCTGGAGTTGACATCCACATATCCACACTGGTTATTTCTCTTCCACTTCATGGAATGCGGTACACTTTCAGGGAGTGACTTCCTGAGCTTGCTTTTGCTTCTTGTCTTTTAAACACATACACACATGTTTTAATATATACAGCCTTTCCAAATGCATATTAATGCCCATTCAATGTCCTTCCATTAGAACATAGTTTGGGGTAATTGTTAACATGACAGTAATTTGCTATTTAAAATGAGGTTTGACAGTAAAGAACTAACATGTGTTGCTAAAACTTGAGTTTAGATTACCTGTCAAAAAATCTCCACAAACTTAACCTCTCCATCGCAACCCAACATTCTGAATCACATCAAACTCTTCCACCTAGTAAAAGCACCACAAGTGTTTGTCCATGTTTTATCCTGTCTTTTGTCTCTGTGTACTTTGGCAGTAGAGATTAGGGCTGGGCGATTTGGCCTAAAATCTAAATCTCAATAATTGAACATTTGAACTTGATTACCATTAATGAATGATTGTTTTATTATTATTTATTTATATTTTTTGCCCTCATAGTTCACTGACATGAATGAAAGGTGCATTACTTTTTGAAATAATTGAAGGAAACACACAGTGTCTACTCTCTATGATTATTTATTGAACATCAACCTTGAACGACTGAAAATAAAACACACTGCCTACAACCAACAGTCACTTTTTTCTAATAAAAAATGAAATAAATAACTTGCACTTTTGCAAACAAAATTAATTATTTGTCATATTAAAAGTAGAAAACAAGCAGTATCTCTTCTAAATAAAATAACTTTAGGATATCTTGTAAATAATATTTGAAACAGTGCATTTCTTGAGTCTTCTGTAAACAAATATTTTAATGTAAATAATAATTTTATTGAAATAGAAAATATGCCGACTCAAGGCATCTCTGGCACAGCTTCCAATCATCGTCAATGTAGTGCAAATGTGCGAGATGTCTAGTTACATTTTTTGAGATGTGCACAGGTATGTGACCACACGAAGGCTGCACTGGATCATACCCGTGTGTTCGACGTAGAAGTATAAAGTAGCCTCAAAAGAGCAGGGTTACGTGACTCCACACATGGTAGGGAAAGTAATTAAAAAATTGACCTGAAAATACTTTGATCAATTATCGGTTCTGAATGACAATTTCGATTACTTTTCGATTAATTGTTCAGCCCTAGTAGGGATGCAATGATTCTAGATTTTGGTTGTACGATTATAGTCTGAGAAATAATCACAGTTTCACGGTTATCACGATTATTATGCGTACATTAATTTCAAAACACATTTCAAATCACATGAAAACTCACATGAAAATAAAAAATCACATGAAAATAATACAGCACAAAATAATAATAAATAACAAACAATAGTCAATTTCTCTTTGGATTTAAAAATAAGTGACTTTTTTTTTTCGGGGATTTAAACATAGTCAAAATGATTAGCCCCCCTTTGAATTTTTGATTTTTTAAAAATATTTTTCCCAAATGATGTTTAACAGAGCAAGGAAATTTTCATAGTATGTCTGATAGTATTTTTTCTTCTGGAGAAAGTCTTATTTGTTTTATTTCAGCAAGAATAAAAACAGTTTTAAATTTTTTAAAACCATTTTAAGGTCAAAATTATTAGCCCCTTTAAACTATATATTTTTTTCGATAATCTGCAAAACAAACATCGTTACACAATAGCTTGCTTATTTACCCTAACCGGCCTAGATAACCTAATTAACCTATTTAAGCCTTTAAATGTCACTTTAACCTGTATAAAAGTGTCATGGCAAAGATAAAATAAATCAGTTATTAAAAATGAGTTATTAAAACTATTATGTTTAGAAATGTGTTGAAGAAATCTCTCCGTTAAACAGAAATTGGGTAAAGAATAAACAGGGGGCGAATAATTCTTACCTTAACTATAAGTAATAATTTTACAGTGAAAGATAAACAACAGAACAATGAATTAATAAATAAATAAATTAATTAAATAAGAATAAATTAAAACAATTGTGTTTGTCTAATGTAAAAAGCGACATATTACCTAAATATTTCTCTTTTAAAAAGAACAAATGTAGTCAAAGGCTGCTAAACCTCTGTCTGAAAATCACCTTTAATCAACTATATTATGAACTTGTTTGGTATTTTCATTTTGTATATATTTTTTAGTATAAATGTGTAGTTTATATACAAAGTATGAAGCTGAACTTTATGATCTTGAAGCTGACTTTAAACTAGCGCACTGTTAGCAAAACTTTGTTTAGTTGCTGCAGTTAGTTCAGTGCAGAAGCACAATGTTGAGAAGTCTTTAAGAGTAATTAACTGTGACAAATTAAAGCGCGGTTAACAGTGAAAATCGGTTAATCGTTGCATACCTATTTGGCAGGTTTTGAAAACATGGATATGTATTTCTTTTCCAGTGTAATGCATCTGGTAGTAAACCGTAGCCACACCCCGAACTCTGTTTATTGGCTGAGCTGGAAAGTAATTGACAGATTTGAGAGAACCACTCTCAGTGTTTTGATGGAGCCTGGCATACTCAGTGTTTACATTGTTTTTTAGGGAATGTCATTGATGCCATGCTCAATAAATAAAATAATAGGTTAAGAGAATTCAACCCAGTTTATCTAAACTCTGCCTAACATTATTTTAGTACAGAAATACATTTTTAAAGTAACAGTTTTAAGTTCTTACTTTTTCTGTGGTGTTTAGTCTTAGACAGAATCACCTCTGGTATGGGGTGATGACCACTGAATGTCTTCATCTCATGCATGTTTTTATATGCAGTTACACAAAATCAATTTATCCAGTAATGTAATTGCCTATCCAATAACAGACATAGTGGTGCCATGCTGCTCTTTAAAGGCTTTAGTGAGATATTTGATATATATTCAGATCATTATTGTTCTTCAGTTTTGGGTTCAGTGACCTGTCATGCTGTGTAATTGACAGTCCATCTGCAGCAGTTTGACCATATCACACATATGACAAAGACAGAGAGAGAGAAGCATCACAGACATCTGTTGTATTAAATTTTAAGCTAACAGTTCATGCAGTGTGATCACAGCTACCACAGAAGGTTACTGACTGTCACTCAAAGGTCAAACCTGCTCCCCCTCAGTGCAGTCTTTTGCTGTTCTGGCTTTGTGGGCAGTGAAGCATGTGTTGGATGATCTATTTTGGATTCGGTCTGTTTGAGTTGTTTAACAGCTCTCTGTTAAAACAAGATCTCACTTGAACACTTCTGTGCTCAAGCTGTGTGGAGGAGTTGTAAAGTCAGCATCTCTTGAAAAGGTATTCAGTGTCATCAGGTGATTAATAGTCTTTCCTGTGTGTGTGTCTGTGTTTCTAAAATTGTCCTTAGAAGTTTTGTTCAATTTGGTTAACCTTGGAGGCATACCCAAAAATATAGATACGTGTGCAAAAAAACCTCTAAATGCCGTCTGAAATTTTCTTCTAAAATTATAATTTTATCAGGCTCTTGTGTAGATTCAGTAATATCACATTTATGGCAAAGAATAAGTTATTTTTAATGTCTTTAAAGTGAATTAACTCAACATAAACAAAGGAGGCTTATATAAATGTTCAGTTTCGATAGAAATTTCTGACAGCATTTAGAGGTTTTTGTATCTAAACTCTTCATATATTATCAATAGTACTATATTATCCATAGAATATTTCAGGGTTTTCTTTTAGTAATTGTGTAATTGTCAGAATTTACACTAGACATTTATGGTGTGCTACAGTTTTTTATTGATGTCGTACTTATGGACGTTGTTGCAAGTTTGTGATTAGTATAATTTTTTTTTACATTTGCTTAAATGTCTCTTTTGCTCACAAAAGCTGCATTTATTTTATCAAAAGCATTGAAATCATGAAATATTATTAACATTTAAAATAACTGTTTTCTATTTTAATATATATTTTTAAAAAGTAAACTTTTTTTGTAAATTTGCAGTCTTCATTACTTGTCTTCAGTGTTACATGATCCCAGCCCCTTTTCAGTAGTCCGCTTCCTTTACTCCACAAAGCCCAATTTTTCAAGTGCAAATCAGTAAAATCATGTAGTTTGACTTTTGCAGCATGGGATGTGCTTGATTTGTGTGCTTAAGATTTCAGCGACTAACTTTAAATAAATCAAAAAAGATTTGGTCATATGGTCCTTGAAATTGTATTAAATAATTGTGATTACGATTTTTTAAATGGATTTTTATTTGTATTAATTTAAATGACTTTACAGTTACTTATGTTTCATTTAAAGCATCCTTGTGGAATAAAAGTTACAAAAATATAATCAAAAAATAATCTTTGGGCGTATTCACTCTTGAACTGTAGTTTGGTTATCTTGGTTCAGTTTGTGATGTTAATACCTTTGGTCTAAGTTCACAAGCTCATTGCCTGTGCATACATGTTATGATGCTAATATCATCTGAAAATTCCTGAAGATCTTATCAAATGTGTAAAGGAGTTAAAAAGTACAGATAAACACAGATCTGCTTTAAGGAGATGTATTTCTGATGCATATTTTGAACTGTAGTGATCATAAAAGCAGCTATGCTAGAGCATTGTGTATACATTGTGACATCTTGTCCTGTTTTAGGTTTGATTATGGTGTTTAGGTCTGTGCTGTGTTCATATTCCATTTGAAACAACCACATCACCCAGCAAGCACACAACGTCATAAGATGTTAATATTAGGTTAGATTTAGGTCATGATGTCGGGTGACTAATATTCAGTGTTGTGTTGGAAAGTGACCAAAATCCAACGTCGAGCCAACATCTTAAACCAGGGGTGTCCGGACTCTGTCCTGGAAGGCCGGTGTCCTGCATAGTTTAGCTCAAACTTCCTTAAACACACACCTCCCTGGAAGTTTCAAGTACACCTAGAAAGAGCTTGATTAGCTGATTCAGGTGTTTAATTGGGGTTGGAACTAAAATATGCTTGGTTTGGACCCCCTGTCGTAAACCGACATCATATTGACGTCTAATACTGACATTTATTCAACCAAAATCTAACGTCTGATAGACGTCATAGTGGTCCACACGAGATCAAGCTGTAACAACATTAGATGTTGATATGTGGTTGTTTTTAGGTTGCATTGGAAAGTGACCAAAATCCAATGTCTGTCCAATGTTGGACACTGACGTCAACCTGATTTTCATTTCCACCCAAAATGCAACGTCCGACGATGTTGTGGTATAACGTTATCCGTCCTGTGCCAACTAGGCAGAGTTTATTTGGATTCAGAATGATATTTCAAAAGAACTGTATTCCAATAAGAGCAGATAGGAGATCTGCATTAAGATCATTTACTGATTGACCAGTCTTTTGTTTTAGATTTATCAAAACCTACTTTTATCGTTGACCACGTGTTTTGGTAAACCTTCTCTGAAAGAGTATAAATGTACTTGTTTGACTCAAGTAACTACTGAGTATCTCTCAGTAACCGTTAACCATGTAAAAGGACTGTGTCATTTATGTAATTCTGTCCTCTTGAAAATCCATGTCTGAGGTCCTGATACACTATGCAAGAGACTTTAATATGAAGCCGAGTACTTCAAAGACTTCATCCGGCTTTAAGATCACACAAGGTCATGTCAGATTTTTTTTTTTGCCTGCGAGAGATGAAAAGGTGATTTCATTTGCCACGTCTTACCGTCTGATCCTCTCATATAAAGCACAGTTGAGCTGATAAAAAAAATCATATCTGTTGTCTTTGTTATGGTGTCTTTCCTATAATCCCTCTCTTATTCCTTCGTTTTGTTTTTCCTCCCTCCCTCTCTACCCGCATCTGTTGGACCGCACCGGTCTGTTTAATTGTTGCATATCCTCTGCTCATCCCCTCCTTCAATCCCACCCCGCCTCCCCCCCAAAATCCTCTCTTTCTCCCACAGGCACAAAGCCATGCTTTTAAACAAACTGTAGTTGATAATGTCAGAAATATTATGATTATGATATATGGTGAAGGAACAGTGTTCATGTGTCGTGTGCAGTCTGAACATTCTTTCGCAGTGTGTGTTTGCTTGTAGCACTGATGTAATGTTTTGTCTAGCCTTGTCTTTTTCATCGTCTCTCCTTCACACGCGCTCTCATCCTGAGAGGCAGAGGTGTGGCCGTTATCCCTGTGGACTGTGTGGAAGTTCTCCCACTCTTGAACCTTTTGACACTCTTGTCTTTTTGTCCTAAAAGTGGACGCGACCCTTGAAGCTCTTTATGAAGATCGGTTGTTGCTAAAAGGTATTTCAGGTGCTTGTTGTATAGAGAGTGTGTTGACGCGGTGTTTTTTTATATCGGTTTGGTTTGTCTTCTGTTAATCAGTGATTTTTGCATGATTTTATGGTCTTTTGTATTTGTTCTTATGTATTTGTAGTATTGGGCTTGCTACATGTGGATGTATTTATGTAGTGCAAAATAATTTTTGGTATATATATTTAACAGTGTGTGTGAGTGCGTGTGTGCATGTTTTGAGATGGTTCTTCTAAATAGTTTGTTATTACGAGAGAATGAAGATCCTACCCTGCTGTCCACAATGCACATTTTTTCTTTTGGTTGAAGAGGTAATCCACTGAAACATTTTAATTCCCTCATCATTTTATAATCTGTTTCATTTAAACCTTTTTGATATCATCTTTTGTGCTACATGGAAGAGAGAAAAACATATCTGTTTGGGCAAAACACGAGTAAAGGATGACTTTAGAACTTAGTCAGGGTAGTGTCACATTTAATGTTTGACAAGAATGAAAATGAGGCGTGAGGGTCACTGATCAGTGACTGATCACTTAACTGATCAGATGTTCAGCTGATGAAACATATTTTCAAAAAAAATAAAGATAAAATAAATAAATAAATAAATAATCCACTTGCAATATAGTGTTGGTCCTGCTTGAGATCTGTTTTTTTTTCTAAGTGAATTCTACCCTTTTTAGGATAAACATTTCCTGTTTTTGCTAGAGATAGTCTGAACAGAAATCATCATTCACTCAGTTGCTGTTTTGGACTTCATTGTCTTCCATTGTATAGTCAAAAATGTGTTTCTCTTTTGTGCTCCACAAAACCACAGTAAGAGCAAATGATGAAAGGATTAAAGTTTTTGCTGATCTAACTCTAAAATCATTCGTATTTAATTGGTTTGCCTACTCAGCTGATATTTTCCCACCATTACAGGCAATTGGGGCATTAGAGATGTATTCACAATAGCAATTTGGTTCTTTTGGCTTGGCCTTTAACAGAAAATGATTGATTTGGTCATTGCTCATGTTGCATTTACACTGTCCTTTTCACTGTAAAAAAGCTTAAAAATGTGTAAAGCCAAAGTAGCACAAGAATTTTTTAAACACAAACACAAAAGATAATATTGTAATGAGTGGGGTTGACAACAGAGGTAAGGATCCAAATGACTTTTTATTTTGGAATGTATTTTGGGTCATATAGGCAAGGTCAACACAGAAACAGACAGGAGCATGAAGGTAATCCAGAGAGTAATGGTTATAAATAGGAATGGCTGACGTGAAACTGTTTCGACTCCTGAAGCGCAACGTTCCATTTACACAGGGCTTCAGCGTCAACGCTTGACAGAGGGCGTGTCTAAAGTTGGGGCTGTTGTGATTGTCATAGCCAATGAAATTAGTCAGAAATAGGCCACTGTCTGAGCTGGTGTATTTGCATACAGAGATCTGATTGGCTGACGTTTCCGTTTGGGCTTGAAAAGTTGAGCAAGTCCCCCACTGCAGCGAGCAACGACGATGGATCCACAATGCAGTTCGGCAACGCCTGACGTCACCCATTCAAAGTGAATGGAAAGCGTTGAAGCTGACGCCCCGTGTGAATGCGGTGCAAGTGTTTCGAAACACTGCGCCAAAGCAAAAATAGCATTTATCTGCCAAAAACGATATGGCAGCCAATATATCATGCATCCCTATCAATTTGCTTAACTGTTTCTTTACTGCACCTGTTCCAGAGCAACACATAAGTGAGGTTTATTAATAAACTAATTTCGAGAGGATCATGTGCTTATGATTTATCACAGCCGGTCTCGTATTAAGCTAATCAGTACCATCCAATCATATGAGCCATAAGCTACTATAAATAACCACAGTTTTCAGTCCACTTTATCTTCGTTTGGAAGAAACCCCCCTTCCTCCCCATTCTCCTCCTTCACTTCAGATCGGGCGGCACGGAGGCCCAGTGGTTAGCACTGTTAGCCCCACAGCAAGAACACTGCCAACCCTGGTCCTGCCAGGTCGGTGGGTGTTTTTGTGGGGAGTTTGTATGTTCTCCCCGTGTCCGCGTGGGTTTTCCCCAGGTTCTCCGGTTTCCTCCCACCATACAAATATATACATCATGCATAACAATCAAGCATTTGTCTAGCCCCCCTTTATTCCTCACGTGTTCCCTTAGCTACTGCAGACCGGGAGTTCTGAGATCCACCGAGCTCAGGCTCCCCTCTCGCTCTGCAAACGGGAGGAAGCCCCGAGCTCGAGGATCCCTTGAGCTCGGGCTCTCTCCTGGGACAGCATGCCAAACAAGCTATTGATGAATCATCAGCTAAGTGTGAACTCTTGAAAAAAACTGTAAAGACAGGTTTCGAAATGTTTCGAAGCTTTGTCACATTTGCTTCGACTGTTTCAGTGTTTCATGAAGCCTCGCTTTGCCCACCACTAGTTATAAATAGGCAAATGGTAAGGACAGGTGGCAAAACAACATAAGAAATAAACAAAACAAGGATCAAAAATACGGTAAGGATAGACTGGACAATGCTTTGAAATGCTCACTTACAGGATACAACACTCAGCAAAGTGGGTTTGTGTAAGTGAGGTGTATTTATAGTCCTGGTTATCAGTCCTCATGAGTTTCAGCTGTGTTTGCATTCAGTGGTGATCTGGAACTGGTGTGTGTGAGGTGCATGTTGGGTTCCAGATCGATAGTAGTCAGTTCTCCAGTGATCTGCACAGCCTAGATTGCTGGTGATGGTCACTGATGTATGCTCATAATATGACATTTGTTATTTGTCCAAACTACTTATTTAAATTGAGCCTAAACAATAGTTGTTTTATCACCAATACACTTACATTTTTAAAAACTAGTAAGTTCCTTCATGTTGCCCCAACAAAAATGGATTGTGTGGAACCCAGCATTTTTAAGAGTGTATTGGAAGATGATTTTCAGACCTGAAACTATAATGGGCAACATTTCAACTCATGGTTACATCTTGTGATGTTATGTCATGTTTTAGGTGCTTTTAGATGTCTTTTGTATTTATATTTCAGTTGAACCGCAACAGTATTTTCTTGAAAGCAGTGAACAACCCTTTTGCTGTCTTGGTCCACTAGTTTGGTGTGTAATGTTTGAATGACACTGTTCACACTTGTTCAAATGAACCACTCAAACAGAGGAATCATCAGAGTTCATTTATTCAAACTAAATCTGCCAAAATGTGAAGACATGCAGATTATAGATAGACAAGAGTATTGGAGATCAATGAGTCTTGAACATTCGGGAGCCTGTTTTAGGTTTGAATGCACCTGAAGGCCAGAAGGAGCGATATAATCTGTGTGTTTGTCCAGGTGCTCGGGTCTTTGGTCACATGACGCAGCTGAGACAAACACATCTTTGTACTGTGACAAGTGAATTGCGGTGCTCGAGAAATCGACTGTCCTCCTCCATTGAGATCTCGCAGAAAAGGTTCATTGTTGCTTAAAGCGATGTACCTCAGCGCTCAGCCGTCTGTACTGCACTGCCTTCAGCCCTGTAGTTAGGGAAGTGAATCATGGTTGCTAAGGAAATGGTTGGTGTGTGGTTAGATTGAGTAGACATCTAAGGTTGTCCTTGATGAGAGTTTCAGAAAATGGTGGATTGTGTCTTCTGCATTTCTCTCTCTCTCTCTCTCTCTCTCTCTCTCTCTCTCTCTCTCTCTCTCTCTCTCTCTCTGTGTGTCTTCAGCTTATTATTCTAGTGCCCACTCAATGTGACTGCCTTTTCCACCACATCAATTCAGAATCAGCTCCACTTTAATGCTCTGTCATTCACATCATCATATAACATGTCTACACATGCACTTGTTTAGTTTAAGATTAAAATGCTGTACGATCTGGAATCGTCAAGTGAGTCTTTATAATGAGGTGAACTTGGAGATGATGCTGTTTCTGTGCAGTTTCAAAGGAACTACATTATACTTTTTTGTTTTTGTTTTAATATGGAAAAAAGGATGATTTAGTTTATGATCTTACTCTTAGGTCTTGTGTATTGTTGTGTTTGGAAGGGACCAAGATGGAGAGAGGATTTCGAGCATCAAAACTATATTAGTCTTAATAAATTATCACTTTAATTTTCCTTTGTCTATCAGAATGTGCCAGATTTTATTTAATTCATTTAAATAAACCATGACTAATTTAAATTATTATGATTATTTCCAGAAGACACCCACTAAAAATATCATTCAGTGCAATATATCAGAAAATCCGGTCAAGCCTGTTAATAAAAAAATCCTTTATTTCCACATTAAAATACAAACAAATTAATTGTCATATCCTTTTTTAATTCTTACCCATTAACCTTCCAAAACAGGAGTTGACCACGACGACGGGGTTTGAGCCTGTTGAAGAACGGTTTCAGAAAGCAGGTAAGACAAAAAAGAAGCAAAAGAAAGAATAAATAAGCAAATAACAGGGTGAGAATGTGGTAAAATCTGAAAATGTGGTAAAAGTCAGGCGAGGGATTTTCTTTTTCTGGATTGCTTTTTAAAACTGTTGGTTGGGTTTAGGGAAGTGGGTGTATGGGTCAATTGATGCTTTTAAAAACACAGTTGGGTTTAGGGAATGAGGATAGTAGGTCAGTCGATCGGTCAGTCAGTCAGTCAGTCAGTCAGTCGACAGTCAGTCGGCAGCGGCCTCTGGTGGATTTACGTGAAAACAGCAGCCACGAATGGCACTTGCGATAGAAATTTGAGATCTCAAAAAGTGTATACAGCGGCCTTTGGTGGATTTGCGAAAAAAAAAAAACTGCCAAAAAAAAAATGTCCTGGGTCATATTTGGCACTCTCCAGAAATGTATATACAGGTACGTTTTTAGAATGAGCCTGGGTTATAACCTTCAAACCATTGGGTTTTATCCCTTTCCAGCAAGTTTTAAATCATTAAACATAGTTTTATTAAGTACAGGCAGAGGTTGCAAGGAAGAGTTACTTTCTAACTGTTTGTCATTTTGACAGTTTTGTGAAAATTCTGGCATAATTTGTTACCCATCATTTTATTTTTTTATTTGTTTTTTAATTTAATGATGCAACAATAGGTGGCACAGTGGGTAGCATGATTGCCTCACGGCAAGAAGGTCACTGGTTCGAGCCCCAGCTGGCTCAGTTAGCATTTCTGTGTGGAGTTTGCATGTTCTCCCCATGTTGGTGTGGGTTTCCTCCTGGTGCTCCGGTTTCCCCCACAGTCCAAAAACATCGAAAAACATACAGAATCAGTCACTTTCACTTTAAATTGTTGATCCTGCATTCTCTATATAGTTAGCAGTGGTACTGACTGCCCATTTTACAAGATGAGACATTTGACTAGACAGTAATTTTATTTGCCTCAGGATTTATTGTGAACCTAATCCTCCACCATAGTCAATATTATCACAATACTTGTGTCTCAATACAATATTATTGCAATTTTAAATACATTCTGCATCAATTTATAATTTTTTCCAACTATGAATTGTCAACAAAAGAAAATTAGCAGCCAGTATTTTAACAAAACCAAATCATTTCTCATTTTTGTGAATTTCAGTTATTGCTGCAATGTAAAATGGATTTGTCATGCAGGCAAACTGACCAACACTTTAATGAAAATCAGAATGATTTCATTAATAGCAATGTTATCATTAATTGTCATAAATGTTGTACAGTATGCACCTTTCTGCGATGCCCACGTGTTTATTTACTATCTTACTGTATGCTGAAGGTGATCCAGGTTTACCAGAAAAATGCTTTTGTTCAACAACTTCATCTAGTGAACTATAAAGAAATTATTTTAATATTCAGCCTAATATTATAATAAAATATTGTGAGTATATCGATATGGGAGTCAGTGTATTGATATAGTATTGCCACAAAACACATACACGGTACTATGCTGTATCCTTATTTTCCTCTAGTCTTAACAAACAACAGAAATTATTTTGTATTTGACCCTTTTATCAGTGCCTGTGGGAATGAGAGAGAGAGAGAGAGAGAGAGAGAGAGAGACGAGAAAAACAATGTAAAAGGAGGTGATTAATGTGCAAGATTACCACTCAGCTAATGATCAGCTTACACACACGCACACACACACACACACACACACACACACACACCACACACACACACACACACCACACACACACACACACACACACACCACACACACGCACACACACACACGCACAGACACAGACAATGGATTTTCAACATTTTTTATGTGGACTTTGCATGAACAAAATGATTTTTATACCTTACAGTATTCCGTCCTCTTTCCCCAACCCTGCTCCTAAACCAACCCTCACAGAAAACTGACACAAAATACTTTATTTTGGGTTATTTTATGTTTCACTCATGGGAACCACAATGAAAAAGTCCCCCAAAACTCAAAATTGTAATCAAAACTATACTTTTGGGAACATTTTGTCCCCACAATGTGATGATTACCTAGACCACACACTCGGACATACATCTGGTATATTTGTCTAACTACAGTACGTTAGAGTGTGTTAGTGAAAGAGCGACTGGAGAAGTCCAGAATGTGTGTAACATGTAGATGGATAGCAGAGCAGCACTATAACCAGCAGTACTCCTACTAGTTATAATCTGATGTTTGTGTGTGCTTCAGTATCCATCCGCCATGAGAAAAGGGAGTGAATCAGAATATCTTGCAGGGCACTGCACACAGACATACACTCTCTGCTTGAATGTTCCTGCATGGCTCCACACACCTGCAAAAACACTCGGCAGTTTGCGCACACACTTTGTTGAAACGCCGCGTAATGCAACACTGGGGCACCAGTCTCTGACACAACGGCTGCTTTCATTGACTGGAAGAGAGAAAAGAGAGAATGAGAACGATTGATACATAGAGTGAGTTCATACTGAAACAGAATCATGTCAGAATATTTATTTTCTACTCAAAAGTCAGTTTTAATTAGGGTTAGGTCAAAATTGTAAACTCACTCACTCACTTTCCTGCGGCTTTGTTCCTGATCTCCTAATGTTCAACACTAACATTCAACAGCTGACCAGCTGATTAGATGTTTATTGATTCAGTCAAAAGTTCGAAGTTATTTTTACAAGGATTATTTTCTTTAATCAAAGGTGATAGAACATAATATACATACTGTTTTCAATTTCTGTTAAATAATGAATCCTGAAAAAAATGTAGTAACAACACAGAAGACATCCACTAAAATAACATTCGGTGTAGTATATTAAAACATACAGTATAGCAGCGAATTTTTTCCCTAGCTATTACACTGAAATTAGTGATTTCTGCAAAAATTGTTGGTATATGAGTTGAATTAAAACAAATTAAATTCAGTCATTTTCAACTCAATTTGTTTATTTAAATCCAGCCCAAATAAATTGTTTACTAAAACAATTTAGTTAATCCAAGCAGTCATCTTTGAATCATTTTTTCAGTCTATTCTTTAATCTACAGAGTTTTACTAATCTTATAAACAAGTATTAAAAATGTATAAAGCAAAAAGTAATGATACAAAATTGGTTTTGTTTTCTTAATGTTTGTGATTTTGACACTGGATTGTAATAATCATGTCTTAATCGATTGTTACCCATCATTATAATTGTTGCCACTACAGCCACATAGACATGAATATCTCTAGTCATTGCATTCGTCTCACACTGTTTGTGCCCCAGTGTTTTGTTTTGAATGTTAATATAATGTAAAAATGTAATGTTAAAAAAATTATATATACAGCTTGGAAAATAAGTATTGAACACGTCACCATTTTTCCAAGAAAACATATTTCTAATGGTGCTGTTGACTTGATATTTTCACCGGAGGTTGATAACAACCAAAGACATCCATATATGCAAAGAAAACAAATCTAATTAGTTCACAAATTAAGTTATGCATAATACAATGAAATGACACAAGGAAAAAAGTATTGAACACATGAAAATAGGAAGGTCTAAAAAAGCAGTGAAAGCCCAGACAGCAGCTCAAATCTCTCAGTAGTTATTCAGCAACCCTCTGCCCTTCGTGACTGTAAATTAATATTACCTGTTTCATTCCAAAATCTACATTAGCAGGATGCTGATGATAAATCCAGGGTGGATATTTCAGCAAGACAGTGATCCAAAACACAGTCAAGGAAACTTATTTTTAAACTCTTATCACTAAAAAAAAAGCCTTTTATATAAAGTAATAAATATGTTTCAGTAGTTCAGTACTTTTTCCTTGTGTCATTCCATTGCATTACACATAACAATTAAAAAAAATAGTTTTGTTTTATTTTTATGTTTGTATTGTTTGGGTTTTTACCAAAATCTCTTTCAATTTCATGTCAACAGCTCCTTTAGAAATATTATTTCCAGGCAAGAAAACATGACATGTTCAATACATATTTTCCCCACTGTATATATGCAAATTTGGAAATGTCCTTTTGATATATTATTTTATATGATGCTTAACATTAAAGGGCTAATTAACTATGGAATCATTTTTGTGCCAATAAGAATGAACGTAACTTTATAAAACTGAACGTAACTTTCCAAGAAACGATCAAAAATATGCCACTGCAAAAGAAGAAAAACACAATGAAAACAAAAAAATGAACTCAGTCGCACGAATTTAACATGCTCTTCAAATATGCTTCATTCTTTGTTAATGATTTTCAAAGAATCGTTTTCGCGAATCATGGATTTTGAATGCGTTGCCACAGTTTTCGCTTATGCTTCGTAAATTTTCGTTTGCTGTTTTGGCACAAACTTCTCGTGGGGGCGGGCTTAACAGCGATCTGCACTGATTGGCTAATGAGCTTTTGATGGACAGTTGCTCTCTGACCTGGAAGCACAAACGGTGACGTCAGTGGTGCGCAAATCGGAAAGTTGTTGCGGTGTGCAATACGTCGTGCTTTATGTTAAATATTAATGTTAGTATTTTACCTACGGTCGTCTCTTAGTTTCTAAAGATGACCTCCCGGGAGAGACACGGAGCGGTGCCATCATCTTCCACCTCAGCTTGTCCCTCAGGGCAGCTTGAAGTAAGTTTGTGTTGCTAAAGTAACATTTATCAATAACAACAATAAAAGTTTTATTCATGTACAGTGTGCAACAGTTCTGGCTTTTTTTAAAACACTTTTATTGTTTTAATGTTGTGTTTAGAAACGTTATACATTTTTGGTTTATTGTGTAAAAATGTTTAATGTAAATCAACATACAGTGTATAACAGTTAGATGTTAATTTAAATAGATATTGCCTAATTGCCTTCTTTTCTTTTAATGCTACTTTAATGCCTTGCTGTAGAATATAAAGACCGGTTTGATACCTGCACTACAATGACACGTCCTTACATATTCTAAGTATAACTGTATAAAACAGCAATCTAACTAAAATTAAAACAATTAAACTACATGACATAACATCAGTGCACTGCAAACTTGTGAATAACAACAATAACCCGCAAAATAACTGTTGCACACTGTACATGAATAAAACTTTTATTGTTGTTATTGATAAACGTTACTTTAGCAACACGAACTTACTTCAAGCTGCCCTGAGGGACAAGCTGAGGTGGAAGATGATGGCACTGCTTACGTTCATTCTTATTGGCACAAAAATGATTCCATAATTAACCAGCTAATTTATTAAATTTAAGTAGCTATTTAGGCAACTAATTGAGACAACAGTAATTTTTTAAAGAAGTGAAAATAAAGAAACGTTTTGCACATCCACAGATAATCAAACATAGCCAAACATTAAACTTAGACCAGAAGAGGCTATCTGGGGGTATTTGGGATTAGGAAGCCGAAATGAGAATAAACACACATGTGAAAAGACAGACAGGGAGATGAGTCAGCCATTTAGTCTTGATGGCAGCTCCTAATGAAAGAGAAAGACCAGAACGCCGGTAGTTACATCACATATAATTACACGCGCAGTAATCAGATATTGGAGGTGTGGAATGGTTGGGTGTCCTGACTCTAACCTCAGATGGAGGATAATAATGCCCTCCTGTGCAACACTTACCTGAACTCAACATCACCTCACCCTGGCTAATGATATTCTGCTGAGAGCGTCGGTGTGTATTTGTAATTCAGTAGTCTGTCCTGGTGGGGTGTGCAGATACTTTCAGCAGTCTGTCATAATGCTAATTCAAGAGCACCTGGGTCCATTATTATGACATTTTGTGCATTCAAGTCTGAAAGATAAAATGGAGGTAGTCTAAACAAAAAGATTTCATCCCAGTTAATTTTTATACGTGATATAACAACAAAATGAGAAATAACAAACCATGAACAATGGAAGTGAATAATGGCACTGGATACAGACGTTAGGCTCTCTGATAGATGCGTTCATATGTTATTATTTATAAGAGATCATTGTTAAATGTCATGTTTCTTCCAATGTCAGAACTTGTGTGTCATCTGAAATTCAGAGTAGATGGCCAATTTTAGGATAATAATAATAATAATAATAATAATAAAACAAGAATTTATGTCATGAAAATATGTTTTTAATGCGACAAGTGAAGGCTCATTTATGAAAACATACTGCTATATACATTTATGGAGATCGCTAAATACGCTCCAGGAGGAGTTTTTTGCAGTTTTTTATTCGCAAATCTTTTTATACTTTTTGAGACCTCAAATATCTCTCTCGAGTGCCGTTCGCACCTGCTGTTCTTACGTAAATCCACCAGAGTCAACTAACTGAATGACTGACTGACTGACCGATCGACTGACCCACCCTCCTCCTTCCCAAAACCCAACCAATAGTGTTTTCAAAAGCACCGGTTGACCCGCCCACCCACTTCTCTAAACCCAACCAACAGTTTTAAAAAGAAATCCAGAAAAAGAAAAAGCAACATAGGCTCATTTTGAAAATGTAGCCCTATATATGTTTTTGGAGATTGCGAACTATGTAGCCAGAAGTATGTATGGCTGCATTTCATTTTTAAAATGAATGCTACGGGGCGGTATGACACCATTCCTTTTTGCGCTTACCAGCTGACCGCTTACCTCTGAATGGATGCCTTTCCCTCTGTTACCAGTTTGTCCAGTTAGCTCGCCATGTATGTTGGTGGACTTGAGAAGCAGAGAGGAGCTGACCACGATGACAGGGTGTGAGTCCGGTGAAGAAGGATTCCATAAAGCAGGGTAAGACAAAAACCGAATCCAAAAAATAAAATAAACAAGTAAATAACAGGGTGAGAATGTGGTAAAATGTGGTAAAAATCAGGCGAGGGCTTTTCTTTTCCTGGATTGCTTTTTAAATTTGTCGGTTGGGTTTAGGGAAGGGAGTAGGCGGATCATTCTCTGCTTTTTAAAATACTATTGGTTGGGTTTAGGGAAGGAGAAGAGTGGGTCAGTCCGTCGGTCAGTCAGTCAGTCAGTCAGTCAAACAGTTAGTCGACAGTGACATCTGGTGGATTGAGAACAGCGGGCAGGAATGGCACTCGCAAGCATGCCTGCCAACACTCCTGCTTTTCCCGGGAGTCTCCCGTATTTCAGACCCATCTCCCGCCACCCTCCCATTTTGTTATTTCTCACCCCAACCCCCCGGTCCTCAGCTTTTTGGTACAGTCTGTAACACCCCTCGGTGGCAGACTTTGGTATGGTATCCGATCGCAGCCCGCTCCATAGTACAGTAACTGATCCATAACCACAGTACAGTTACTTACCCAGTTCTTAACAGTGTTATTCAGACACCTCACCCCCTACACGGTCTCCCGGATTTTCAGAGACAAATGTTGGCAGGTATGCTCGCAAGAGAAATTTGAGATTCCAAAAAGTGTTCACATCGCCTTCTGGTGAATTCGAGAAAACAATAACAGCAAAAATATATATAGCTCCTGGGATGTATTTGGCACTCTCCAGATAAGTATATAGCGGTATGTTTTCAGAATGAGCCTACACTGTAAAAAATCTTATGTGCTATTTACAAAAAAAATTGTGGTAACACTATTGCACGTATTATTTTTAAGTATATTTCAAGACTTGATTTTTTTTAGCAAAAACCACTTGAATGAATCATGTGAAAATTACTAAATGTTTTGAGTGATAAATGAAGATTTTAATATTATTAGCGGAATGTGCTTTTATAATTTAAGCTAATCCACCACAATTTACTCATATTTATTTTTTTAACAAAAACCACTTGAAAGAATCATGTGAAAATTACTAGTTTTTTTAAGTGATAGATGATGAATTTAATATTATTAGTGGAATGTGCTTTTATAATATATGCAAATAAATCACCATTTACTCAAATTTATTACTGAAAATTACTCATTCATAAAATGTCAAATAATTAATGTATAATGAAATACATACACAATACATTTAGGCCAAATATCATTTTATTACATGTTACACTGATAACAAAATGGTACAATATGTTAAACAAATCTATGTAAAATTTACAGCAATGTTAATCTCTGATAAAAATTCCTTTATCCATGTCATGGAAAAAACTGACCTGCCAACTTTCCTTTGTAGGAATAGTCACATTTTAGACAATATTTGACAGAATTTGTGTATTGCAAACTTAATATTCGTTTCTTTGTAAGTGATTTTAATTTGTGGAATATTTGTATAAATCCAGTTCAGCGATTGTAGATTTTCCAGGCTAGCCATAACTCACTTATCCTCCAAGACAATGCAGAAGTCCTCATGGTTGGTCATCCCTCTGACAGACAGCAATTCTCTGTGCATTCCCACACTGTAAAATAAACATTACGTTTATTATATTGAAATTATGCAGTTGTACATTTCAAATGTTTAAGGTTTACTAAAACACATTAAGGAAATATATTAATGAAATAAACCATTTCTTTTTATATCTGTGAACAGTAATTCTTCATGTTTGAGTAGATGTTGCCGACTGACACAAATACACAAGTATTTTGACTTATAATGGACAGGGTGTTTAAATGTATACTAGTGTACAGACATTTATAATAACATACCATGTTTATACAAGCAATAGTGCATTCAACAGTGTAATGCTTGAGCTATATATTTTTTTGTAAGCATGCAAAAATATAAAATGCAGTTTTCGGAAGATCATAAATATCTGAAACAGTTTGAGACACTTACATTGCACTCCTGGATGAGCTCTTCCTCTTATTCATACAGATAGACCAGCAACAGAGGACCACATCTCTCGATTCATCCCTGATTAAATGTGAGGTCTGATGCAAAAAAGTGTAGAAATTAGTAATAATAATAATAATAATAATAATAATAATAATAATACACAAATAACATTATTAAAAATACCTGATGTATGGCACCTATTCTCTTTATCAAAATCTGCCTCAATAAACTGCTCCTCTTTAGTGGGAAAACTCTGCAAAAGTTTTCTTCATTAAACTGAAAATTGAAGCAAACAAATATTAGTATTTATGTACAGCATTATATATAAACACAGTTCATTACATTACATCAGCAATGCTGTAAAAGGAACCTTATGAAATGGAAAAGCACTAGCTGTACATAAACCCCATTAAATAGCTAGCTAACTTAGCTTAGCTTAGATTTACCAATTAACAAGCTCACTGTTGTTCGTCTGCTTAACTGTTGCCTGATCGTTGCTGTTAAATATTACGATGCAAATATTTTGTTCAACTTCATTATATAATTCAGAATGAACATTGAAGCAAATCAATTTCAAATAGGAATGGGTGGTTAAAAATACCCGTGTATCCCTAAATACATCATATGGCAAAAACTAAGCTCCTGAACAAGTTTGAACAGCATGTGTCTTTCCTGAAAGAGCTTAGGCTACTTAAGACAATAAAATGATAAACTGTTAATGCTTACCTCTTAACATGCTCGCTGTTGATCTGCTCCTTCAAAATGTCGTCTGATCACTGCCGTTGTTGAGATTCAAATGCAAACATCTCAATCAAATCCACATAATTGAGTGAATTTTCTTAAAATAAACGTGAAGCCATCTTTCCTCAATTTTATTAGCTTAACTGGTTTCTCCAATTAAGCTTAATAATTGCACTAGTTTGCTTAAAAAAATAAGTAAAATTAAAATCTTAGTTATATTAGCGAAATCTTCTTAACATTTTATAATAAATCCAGAATATCTATTTTTTAAAGAAAATATGCTCATTATTTTTAATGACCACATTAATTTTTTTAATGAAAATTACAAGCCTCAAGATTCATTTTTTACAGTGTAGGTTGAAGAAAAGCTCTCGCTTGATTTTTACCATGTTTTCAGATTTTACTACATTCTCACCCTGTTATTTACTTGTTTATTTTATATTTTGGCTTCTCTTTTTATCTTACCTGCTTTCTGGAATCATTCTTCGTCAAACTCCAACCCCGTCATCGCTGTCAGCTCCTCAAGTCTGCCGACCTGAATGGCGAGCTAACTGGACAAACTAGTAACAGCAGGAAAGCTATCCATGCAGTCGTAAACAGTCAGCTGGTAAGCACAAGAAAAAATGGTGTCATAGCGCCCTGTAGAGTTCGTTTTAAAGATGAAATGCAGCGATACGTACTTCTGGCTACATATTTCTCGATCTCCAGAAATGTATATAGGGCAACATTTTCAGAATGAGCCTGTGTTAGATTTTAAGCATCATTGTGACAGGGTCACTTGCTGTTAAATTATTATTATACATTTTATTATTGTTAAGAAAAAGAGTTCTATGTAAGCAATTACTGTTTGATACTAATCTGAATGCACATTTGATTGTAAACTAAATGAAGAAATTGTAAAAATTAGCATTCATAATCAAACGTCCTGTATTTAAAAATCAGGGTCTAATGCAAGAATAAAATATTTGCGACATACAGGTTTATATAAAGCTTTGATTGCAGGATGCATGCTGAATGACACGGTATTTATCTTATGGAGAGCAGATTTGTGCTGGGTCTTGGAGCAGAACACATTTGCTTTGCTGAAAGGTGGAGCCACATGAGGTCATTATAATGGTTATAGCCTGTTTCCCTTTTATGTTCGGTATCATATGTTTCTATGGTTATGGTGTTTATGGCTGCTCTACTGTGTCTGTTGCAAAACTAATTTAACTCGTGGGATGAAATGTGATGCTGTGAACAGATTGGCAACACTTAATGTGAGAGTTATAACACTCCATCCTGATAAGGCAATATGCTGAAATCGACTACGTGCCACCTACTGCAGCATAAAAAAAATCTGTGTGTGCTACCAGGAAATGCAGTGCTTGTCTTTCTATGGCATCAGGTGTGTTAGTTGTTGAAAATAATTGTTTGACTGAGAAACAGTTAGCTCGGTTTTATAGGCTCCGACACAGAACATGGATTAGGTACAAATTAGCACTAAAAGCAAACTGAGACCAACTTGCCTTACTGTCCATTAGTGCACAGTTGCTTGGAAATGTATTCTTTCAACCAAATTTCAAGTTGGTATTTCATTTTGCTTCATGATAGCCCACAGACTAGCAAAACACTTCTACCAGAAAGAGCAGGGAAATAAATATGATATTGATTTTACATATATTTGATGAGTATTATTTGACAAAACATAGGATTTCTTTGGCGGAGGCCCTGTCCGTGGCTTGAATCGAAAGCATTAAGGGCGTGTCTGAACCCACTTTTGCTATTTTAAGGATGGAAAAATAATGTGCAATAAACCAGTCAGAGTCTCATCTCACATTCCTTTTAAGAGTCAGTTGTGTCGTGCCATGGCGCATTTGCTATTTACATGGCAGACTATGTAAGTGGAAAAACTGAATGGAAAAACTGAACACTTCACTGGCGAGAAAACAGTTTAACAGACCATCCGCAACCCGTGGATAAAGAATGAGCTTCCTCCATTCTGCCTCTTTGCTTTCTCTTTATTTTACTTTTACTGTTTTGTGGATAAGGCAACGGTGTTGAACGCACTCCACCGAAGATATTTATTAGCCTACATATATCATTTTATTGGTTAAGCGCAAAGATTTGTTTCAAAACTTTTTAAAATTTTGTTTTAATTTCTAGCAAACAAATAAATAAACAATCATAACGAAGTGTGGTCAAAAAACTGAGTTATACCCAAACACACGTCCTATTCTTATGCCCCATATGCTGATGCATTCATCTCCAAAACCTGACAGGTGGACAAATCTAAACAGGATTTTATTAAAACAAATATAAATATGCATATAATAAATACCTTTTTTCATACAATAATACCATAATAAAATGCAAATTGTTATGAATAAACTGAAAAAAAAAAAAAAAACGGCACGAAGAAGGCATGGAGGTATTGTTATTTTATATCTGTGTAGTAAATAATATTTTTTGTAACATTTTAATCCTTTATTTTTTTTTCATATATAAAGATATTTGTGTATTGATGTACATCCTGTGTGCATTAAGCGTTTGAACCTGCATAAGCGCATAACTAACGAGCTCTGCGCTGGACTTTAGAGCAGCTTTTACTTTTTAATGGCATGGTTTATTTAAATTTCTCAAAATACCAAGGCGTCAACAATGCGCCTTAACACACCTCCTTTTGATACCTGCACACCCATGAGTCCAAAAAGTGGCGCAAATAGATTTACTATTTAAACTACGTGGTGCAAAATGGGAAAATTAGGATTGCGCTGGATTGAAAATAGCAATACATCGTGCCAAACATGTCTTGCACCTTATCGCATGATAGGGCACTATAGGTCTTCTTGGTAGAAATAGTGCTAAAAGCCTCATTTCTGAAATAGTGTCTGTTTTAGTCTGTTGGTTAAGGAGAATATTTACAGAATATTCTGAAACAAAGCTTCCAAATGAGCTGGGTTTGAAAGCACCCTTATATACTGTTTACTATACATATGCCTCTTCAATAATCATTCAAATCAATAGTTCAACTCTTCAGGACACCACTGGAAGTTGTATTTACTGTATATACTGGATATGAACAGGTGTCAGCATCAGATAGGAATGTAAACAGTGTCCATTGCTACAAAAAATTTGTTGGGGAAGGTCTTTATTATCCAAAAAGTCTTTTGAAGAAAAGTAAGAATGCACAACGCTAAAGCATTAAAGTTAAGCAGTCACAAGCTATCTTCTTTCAATCAATGATCATCACAAAGATCAAATAAGTATGTCACCCCAAGGTTTACAATTGTCCAATGTGAAAGCCAGTGCATGAACACCCAGGATTACTGATTAACCCCGGGTAAATTAGGAGCAGTTTGAAACATGAAGCAAGAAAAGCCAGAATTAAGTTTAGAGGGGTTTAGAGTGAGTGACCCAGGGTAAATATTTGAACGCCCCTGAGTTAAGTCTAAAACAACATTAAACCCACTGGATAGAAAATAAAGACAATTGAAAATAAATTCTTAAGTAAACTTTCCCATTAAATCAGAGTGGAGCTATAGAAATTAAATGTTTCACAGTTTTCACAGTTTCCAATATTGTGGTGACTTTATCTTATTGTAGGTGAATTATGAAAGGTATTTCTGAAAACTTACTCTGACACACACACACCACATCTCCACCCAATAGAACACTACCAGGATTTCTTTGGAGGTTGACACTGCCGTCCCACTGCAGGCTTGCCATTGTCTAAGTTTCCAAAGAAAAATAGAGATGCCTCTTTATGAGAGTGATGTTGGAAAATGTTTCCTCTCTGCAGGGAGCCACCATAACCACACCTCATCTGTGATTCATCAGAGAAACACTAAGAGAAATGGGGCAGAGTTAATCTTTCGATAGAAATCTACATTCTGTAAAGTCACCATAAAATGATGTAGGCCCACTGCTCCTCATGTGGTTCATGTGACGCACTTCGTTATTGTGTAAACAGTAATAAAGGAACCTGTGGTACGGTTTTACTTTCCAGTACACACTCTGCATATTTCAAACCCAGTTTATGTTTTTATAATATTTATGTGTCAGGCCAGTGCATTTATTTGAGTTAGGAGTGTCATAAGCTGAATATTGCTTAGCATTTGTGATGTTATAGACAAACAAGTCTGTTGAAACAAATAGCACATAAAGAATGTTAGGGTTTCATGTCTTTATTGAATGCGCTGTGTAAATATTCACAGTACAGGGTGGAAAAAAGTGTATGAACCCTTAGATTTGACAACTAGCTAACCCTCTGGTTTTACAACCAACACCAGACAAACTTCAGCCACAGATGAGACTTGCAGGTCAGGAAGAAGTCGCAGTGTAAACAGAATAGCAAAATTACTGTATTATAGCACATAATATTTCGCACAAACCTGTTTACATTACTTGTTTTAAAGTAAAGTCTCCATATGATTGGAATGAACATGATCTTTTATTATGCTTGCTGTCAGGTCTGTGAGTTGTTAAGTCAACTCACAGACATATGCTGGTTTCAATGGTGCCAGGAGTGAAAATCTTGGGCTGTGGACAATGTGAAACATGTATTGTTCTCTGATGAGTCCACCTTCACTGTCTTTTCTATCTGGGAGAGATAACAGTGTGGAGAAGCCACAATATCATGGCATTCCCTAGGCCTAATACTTGTGCTAGATGGGCGCGTATTGTTAAGTGAAGTTTTACAAACTTATTTCGAGAGAAGCACCTGATATGATTGATCACAGCTGGTCTCTCATCTGTAATTAGCAATAATCCAATCAGATTGATTCAAGCTTACAATAAATAGACTGATTTGCCCTACTGCCTTATCTTCATTTTGGAAAATGTTCCTTTTTCTCCCTTTACCAGGGGAGCTCTTGAGACCTACCTGATCTCGGATCCCCTTATACGCTTATTGACAAGGCGGAAGCCCTGGGCTCAATTATCTCTGAGCTCAGGGTTCTCTCCCAGGATAGCATACCAAACCTGCTAATAGCGTTTTCAAAATGATGATTTGTAATCCTGGGTGAAAGATTATGAAAAAAATAAATAAAAAAGTCACATCTCAGCATTTTAGGCAGACTAGTGATTCGATTTTTCTATATATAATATATTTATGGGTTAAGATATAACAGCATGGCTTTCTTCTGCATGGTGGTTCCCCATGCATTTTTGGTGAGCCAATCACTACAGTTTACACCTGGTATTAACAAGCTTTTTAAAGTGTCTCTTGTGACTGCATGTATTATGTTCAGTTCCTTTCCTCACTTTGAATCAGTTTGCATGAGCGCTCGGTGTGACACAGGAGTGCTATTGAATGAAAAATACGTCATGCAGCTTATCAGTGAGCAAAAATAAATAACATAAAAAATAAAAGGATCTCGATGGCAACTACAGTTTTGATTGTAGTCCTTTATAGTCATGACTTGTTAGGTCAGAAGCAGAATAGATGTTTTATTGTGGCTTTTTGAACACATCTGATAACATGAGCATTTGCACTGCAAAAGCAGTCCAAACAAATGCATTTGCTGCGAGTAGTCAATAGTGGACATGCTCAAAACTTTTAATCCCTGTTTAAGGTGTTAGCCATGCTGTGAGTAAAACAAGTCTTGAAGGGATAGTTCACACAAAACTGTCATGATTTGCTCAACATGTACTTGTTCTAAACATGTTTGTGTTTCTTTCTTCTGTTTAAAGTAGGAAATATGAACAAACTATGAAACTGGTAGCCATTGAATTCCAAAGTACATTGTTCTTATGTCAATGGCTGCCGGTTTCCAACATTCTTTAAAATATCTTCTTTAGTGTGCAGTAATAAAAGAATCATGAAGGTAATAAAAGAAGAAAGGTTTTTGGAACCACTTGAAGACTAGTAAGTGGTGAGTTAATTTACATTTTTGAGTGAACTCTCCAATTAAATGCATTAATGGCCTACTCATCTGATGGCATGGCGAGCCAGTTTTAATTGTATGCTTTATTATGAAGTAGTTGAAGTGATTCTAATAACCACAGCTTGGACACTTTAAATCATGCAAATTTCACAGATTATATTGTTATATCGCAAATTATATTGTTTTTCAGATGCAACATCTCATAAACAAACAAATGAATATACTTACTAAATGTATCAATATACATCAGAGAAGGGCAGTGAAAGGAATTTCAGCAACGGAGTGAGGCAGACTTCATTTACATGAGCATGTGTTTTTGACAGTCTCTACTTCCTGTGTACAGTACAAACAGCAGCAGTGATTAGCCAAACCAGCCACAGATAGCATCTAACTAATTAAATCACCTTCCCCACCCCCAGCTCATCTTAGTCTTTCTCATTAGAGCTAATCCAATATCCCACATATGCATGGACTTGTTCACTTCAGTGGAAAGTAGTACCTGTGACACAGGCATAACTATTTTTCCTTGCTTTTTTACCCGTACAACACTCAATAGCATTATTATTCATTCATTCTCTGCTTAGTCCCTTTATTAATCTGGGGTCGCCACAGCGGAATGAACCGCCAACTTATCCAGCATGTTTTACACAGCGGATGCCCTTCCAGCTGCAACCCATCTCTGGGAAACCTTCATACACACTCATTCACACACATAAACTACGGACAATTCAGCTTAGCCAATTCACCTGTACTGCATGTCTTTGGACTGTGGGGTAAGCCGGAGCACCCGGAGGAAACTCACACAAACGCAGGGAGAACATGCAAACTCCACACAGAAATGCCAACTGACCCATCCGAGGCTCGAACCAGTGACCTTCTTGCTGTGAGGCGACAGCACTACCTACTGCGCCACTGTGTCGCACCAATAGCATTATTATTTCATTATTATCCTGTTAATCACTTGCTTACCAGAGTGACTGACTTCTGGTCTGACCTACATTTGTGTTGCTGTTCTTGGCAAATTTTTATTTTTCAAGTTTATTAAATGATTACTTTAGAAGGTAGTAAAAGATGAAAGTCAATAGTTGCACAGCTATGACAATAGTGGACAGATTGCAAGAGTAAACAGGTGTGGGAGGTTACCTTGAGTAAAGAAGGTCGATAATAATCTGTGAAGTATAAGTAATATGCAGTAACATTGAATCAGTCTATTGCAATAACCACGTTATAATTTAATGTAATAACATATTTTCGAAAAGCAGGTACTTTGGTAGTAATATATCACAATATATTGTTTACAGACATTATTTTATCATTAGGTGACATGGTGGCTCAGTGCAAGAAGCCTCACAGCAAGAAGGTTGCTGGTTTGAGTCCCAACTGGGCCAGTTGGCATTTTTGTGTGGAGTTTGCATGTTCTCCCTGTGTTGGTGTGGGTTTCCTCCAGGTGCTCCGGTTTCCCCAATAGTCCAAAGACATGCGCCATAGATGAATTGAATAAGCTAAATTGGCCGTAGTGTATGAGTGTGTCTGAGTGTGTGTGGGTGTTTCCCAGTACTGGGTTGCAGCTGGAAGGGCATCCGCTGTGAAAATAAGTTGGTGGTTCATTTCGCTGTGGCGACTCCTGATAAATAAAGGGGCTAAGCCAAAGGAAATTAAATGAATTAATTAATTTTATTATTATATATATCAATGCCTCTTTGGGACAACCACTATGCAATCAGACAATTCAAGTTCATTTTACCATGCAAACATGGAACAAAAAGGGTGTGTTGACATTTGATCTATTGTATCTCAGAATCAGGTATTTACAATAGAGTTGCAATATTAAAAAAACAATATTTCACATGTTTGCATGGTGATTGTAGATTCAGTTGCACAGTGGACAGAAGACAAGCTGTGTGGTGTCATGGTGGTGGCATTTATTAATACATTTTTGTACAGTCATAAGTTGTGCATATTTTGTGCATCATGAAATGATAATGTTAAATGGCGATTAATGTATAAAATCAATTAAATCAATAATAAACCAACTATAAGCATGTCGTCTACTCTTCCCACAAAGAAAACATAAATCCAGCTTTTTGTAGTGAACAGTATTTTTGTTTTACCAAAATAACATGATTTAAATAGTTTTTTTATTTTTTTTTCTTTGTTACATTTTTATTACATTGGCACAAATGATAACTTTTACATATGTATACATTTTTTTTAACAAGAAGTTGTAGCATCAATGTAAATGTAGCATTTAATACTGTATATGTAAGGAGACAAATACTAGTACTAGTACTATATACTAGGGTTCAGTTACTGGTCTCTTGTTAAAGTGCTCACCAAATACATTCCAAGTTGCATAGAAATTCTTAGTTTTTTATTTTTAAGGCAAAGGCTGATCTTCTCAAGTTGTAGGCAGGACATAACATTTTTGTCAGTGGAGCAGTGGAAGGGGGGTGGGGGTCTTTTTGTTTCAATTCATTAAAATCAATCTATGTGCCAAAAGGGGTATAGATCTATTACTGTATGTTGATTTTTAGATAGTTCTATGTCCTCACTGACACCAAAAATAGCTAAAATAAGCCAAGGGCATATTTGTTTCTGATGTTAACCTCTGTTATTAACTGAAAAACTGAAATCCAATAATTAACAATTTTAGGACATCTTAGAGAGCTTTAATTTAGACAGGTGAAGTCAGTGCAGGATCTTAAACTGTATTAAACCATGCCTGATACGCACAGAACTAGAATGAACTTGTTCTTGTGCTACCTCCCACTGCCAGTTTTCAATTTCTGCTCCAAGATCCTCTTCCCATGCCATTTTGAGATGCTCTAACGAGACATCACATTCTAACTGTGACAATTTGTTATATACAGTTGAAGTCAGAATTATTAGCCGCCTTGTTTATTTTTTTTCAAATTTCTGTTTAACAGAGGGCAGATTTTTTTAGCACGTTTCTAAACATAATAGTTTTAATAACTCATTTCTATTATCTGATTTCTTTAATCTTTGCCATGATGACAGTACATAATGTTTTACTAGATATTTTTCAAGACACTTTTGTGAAAACCCAAGTGATTAGTCTTTTTTCCTTTGATTCAGCAATAAATAAATGGCTTAGCCGAATTTGATGGAATGGACAGCAACAGAGAGATAAATAACAGGAGATAACAAGTGAAAATAGTACATTTTCTACTAGGTCTTGCCAGATTAAGACAGAGAAAGGGGCTTTTATGTGTTGAAAGGTCATCACCCTGAGATTGACCATGGACAACACCATCTCTGACATCACATGAAGCTCTTGAAAATTCACATTTAGATTGCTTAGATTAGGACACAGATGCACTTCCTTCTGTCTGTCGTCTCATTTCTTCATCACATGTTTTTCAACAGAAGTGCAAATGAAGTGTGAGTGTGAGGGAGGGGTGTTTTTATGCTTCATGATGTTTTGAAATAAGAAAGTTGTAGGAATATAATAATAAACTGACAAATTCTTGAGTCTTTAAATTGTGTTTGATGATCATTAAAATGCTTTTCACTTTATTTAAAAGGTTTTTTTGTATTTAAACCAAGTTAGGGGTTGACATTAGGCTGTAGCTACGTCTCCATCCACCTATTTTTAGTTTCGATATGCGGTTGATGGAAGCGCCAAGATGCGCATAAATACATAAAAACATGCACATGAAAAACGTGTGCGCATAGCTGTGTCGGATAAACTTTTTACTCGATAAGAAAATATGCACATAAACTGTGATGGAAGCAAATTCCAATATGTGCAAAAAAAGGTCATGTGATTTTGTTATGAGAGATCATGTGATAAGAATGTGTGTGAATGGACAAACCAGCAGGCTGAGCACATTGTAAAACATCTGAAATTTTGTTTTGGTCATTCTAAAATGCCGAAACCGTTTCAGTATTAGTGTTATTATATTATTAATCACCTCCAGATTTTCAAGAGTGTCTGTGCTCTGCGTTTCACACCTTCAAACGCCACCACGCGTTCATTGCATGTCTGCATTTGTCTTCTGAGGTGCAAGTCATTTATTAAATAAAGAAAAGATTCACGCAGCTTCTCCTACCAGAGTAAATTCTGATTTTACTTTTGATATTTGACGCCAGATAATCAGGAATTGACGATTTTGTTCTCTTTGACTACTTGGATGGAAATGCTGCTTTATTCGCATGTCTTATATGCGATATTCCAGTTTTGCGCATACATTTAATTTGCATCTTTGGATGGAAACATAGCTAGTGTCAAGGGCTGAGTTTAGTCAAGAAGCTTGGTCAACAAGTTTAGTTTTTTCCACTTTCCATAATGCCTTTCGCAGAATTAGATCGGAAGAGGAAATGTTAAAAAAAAACATGATGAGATAAATGAGTTCTCTTTGTTGGTTTTTAAAAGTGTCTTCAGGACCTGCTAACAACAATTTAAGTTGCTTTAATAAAAAAACTGTTGTAGGAGTGCTTTAAGGATAACTACCAGTACCTAAAATAATGTGCAAAGAATTCTAATAAGAAGTCTTATTAACTTAATTCAGTCATGTTTTATTTTGTTTGCTTTGAGCCTGTAGGTCAAACTACAGAAGGTATTCGAACAGAGATAATATGTTCCCATCATGTGGAACCACTGACCGTGATAAATACCAGTTCAGCCAAAGAGGTTAGAGAGGCTCTGCTGTGCTGTGTGGGAGTTTACCCTTTAGTGACGTTTCACCTCATGAATATCAATTACATTGCTCTCTGCCTCCAGGAGAGCAGCCAATTAACAGTTCAGCACTGAAAAGCCCTCGCACCACTCATTTACTGGCAGCACCAGCCAAAAGACTAAACATTTGCTACAGTGAGCAATCAGTCTCAAAACGTGCATTGACTGAGGACTACGGCATCTCAAAATCCCAATCTCTGTTCATCTTCAGCGACTGTTATTCCATTTACTTCAGCAAGCAAATGGAAAATGACCAGCGAGAACAGTTAGTGCCAGTACCTGTTACCAGATTTATTGTGAAAGGTTTATTCTTCTCCACCATTGAATCGCCATGTTTAGGTACATGCTATTTATGAGTTGCTAGGCTTGATTTACATTGAGTTTGTTAGCATTACTAGTCAGTTACACAAATGTGAGAGTAAACAATAATAAACACAAAACGACTTGAGGTTGAGTGTTTTTTTAAATCACTGGTTTTCGTTAGTTGTTTACTGTTTTTAATTTGAAGCAGAATTGTTCGATGGAAGCTGGACCAGAAAATTCTTTATGGTGTCGGATCAGAGCTTCACCCTCTTGTGCTGTGCTTCCAGGAACTCAAGCAGCAGCCAAGAGAATCTGACCCGCCCTTTTTCCGCATGGAGAGACTCATTCCTTCTGTCTCTCCCACCCTTTCTGCCTCTTTCTTTCTGTTATTGCCCTGTTGGATTGTTCCTTTGCCATGGTAACTTTAGTTGGGGAACATAAAGGTCGCTTGTTGGCTCGGGTGCATTTGTCTGGGAGAGTGAGAGAGTGACACGGTGCTGTCATTCAGGTCCTTAACGACCCTCAACAAAGGGAAAATCACGGAGCATCCCAGTTCTCTATTGCTCTCCATCTCCCTCTCTCTTTCTCTACTGTTTTCTGTGCTCCTTTTCAGGAGCACTTCAGTAGAGCTCGTTCTTTCTCTCCGTAAATTCCAGTCCCTCACTTTTTCTCTCTCAGCTTAAATTCTGTCCTTTAATTTTCAGCTTAAATTTACTAAATATTTATTTAGTAATCAATTGAATTAGCAGGAAGAGCAAACACTGTGTGAATATGTTTTAGTTTCCAGTGCTATTATCAGTGATCAGCATAATGCGTCAGCACAGTCGCTATCAGCATCACTTTTGCAGATTTAATGTTTCATGGTGTGTGTGCATTCAGATGTGAAGCTGTTGCTTACGCTTCTATGGTCATCTGGTCGCTCTACTCAAACATTAATAACCTGCAATGAGAACTCATGACCTTTGGACATAGCTTATTTACAAAGACTTCCGCTCTTCTTCCTATGTAGATCATTTCCTCCAACTAAATGTAGTGCTGCAGACTGTTTTCCGGCCATACTGATGAACTAGTAAGTCATTCTAGGTCAACTAGTGAATCTACTGTAGATTTTAACACTTCACAACTTATGATGACCAATCACGCATTATGTAGTTGTTTTGCATTTGAGTATTAGAACGTAATGTATTACAGTTGAAACAATCCTTTTGTAATAATTTCTTTGATCAAACACGTCACCAATTATCTCAAACATTTCTAAAGGTGATGTTGACACACTTTTTTTCACCAGATGTCAGTAACAACCAAAGTAATCTATACATACAATGAAAACATAACTAACTTGTTTTAAAATTAAGTTTGACACATGGGAAATGTATTAAACACATGAAGAAAGTGAGGTGTATAAAGGCATGGAAAGCCCAGACAGCAGCTGAAATCTCTCAGAAAGTTATTCAGCAACCTTGCCCCTCGTCAGTGTAAATGACTATTAGCTGCTTCAGTCCCAACACCTGAATTACCAGATGGTGAAGCTGAAACTAGGGCAGACATTTCAGCAATAGAATGATGTAAAAAAACTCTCAACTGCTTTCAGAAAAGTAAATAAAGCTGCTAGAATGGCCCAGTCAATCATCTGACTTGAATCCAATAGAAAATACGAACTAAAGGATAGAGTTCCTAGTCAGAGAACCGCCAAGATTTTTAGACTGTTTGAATTTGGGAAAGATCACACCTGAGCAATGCATGCAACTCCATTCTCCAAACAAGCGCCTTGAAGCTGTCATTACCAAAACAGCCTTTTAATACAAAGTATTAAATACATTTCAGAATCTCAGTACTTTCACATTGTGCCATTCTGTTATTATTACGCATAAGTATTTTCTATTTGTTTTCTTTGTGCTTTAATTTTTGGGCTTTTACCAAAATCTACGTCAATTTTACATCAACAGCTTCTTTAGAAAATTATTTGCCAGTAAATGTGTTCAATACGCTGGATATACTGTAGATATTTTGATAGAAGGCAGCATTTATTTAAAATATAAATCCTGCCATAGTGTTGTCACTTTTGAATTGTTAAAAAAATAAAAAAATATTGTAAAATAAATTACAGCTGATCTAAATGTTCACACTTATAGCATAGGTGACATCCCATTTTGGATAAAAAAAAGAAATGCTTCATATCATATTGACCAAAAACCTATTAATGGTTATGTTTGTTTTCTCTTAAGAGGTTTTCCTTTTTTTCACAAGCACATGCATCAAAGTGGGCTTTACAATATGATCATTAAAGGGACAGTACACCCAAAAATTAAGATTTCCTCACAATTTACTCACACTCAAGCAATTCTAACATTTAATGAGTTTCTTTTTTCTGTTCAAAATTTTCCCCCTAATATTATTCAGTATATCTTCCTTTGTGTTTAATAGAAGAAAGAAGCTCAAATGTGTTTAGAACAAGTGGAGCGTGAGTAAATGAGGACAGAATTTAAATTTTTTTGGAACTATTCCTTTAACAGTTGTCTGCACCGAGGGCAGAGTCCACGTAATCTTTGTCCAGTATTCACTCATTTATTTTTCTTTTACGGCTCCGTTCGTCTCTGTGAGTGTAACTGAGGTTTGGCCAAGGATGCCATGGACAGCAGCCATCAGCATTAGGCTCAGTAATGAAGAGAGCACTGAATCCACACAAATGTTGAACTCTACCCAAAAGCCTTTTTTACAGGCACAGAGCGAGCCGCCTGTGTGGGAATGACTGAACAGTGCAGTGTTTATAGAGATCTAAGGAGCTGACCTGAAAATGTGCTTTCTAAACTTTGATGCACAGTTCAACAGCTTTTAAGTTAGTTTCAAAATGAAAAGCTTCTCAGTGTTAGTGTTTCTTTGCTCTTTAGTGGGTCAGAAGGATTTTAGGAGGTGTAGTGTTGGTGTAATTATTGAATGTAACACATTTAAATAAAAAGAAACTCTCTGTTTTGTGTGTCTGACAGGAATTTTTGGATTCATCCAACACCACGGCACTTTGACGCCATTACCCAACAGAACCAGCAGGCTCCAGTGAAAGGGGAAAAGTGCAAAAGGAAGAATACGGATCTTAAAGGACATGCTCAGTATGGTGCTGTGGAGGGGAGAGCTGAAGCGTTCAACACTGGAATGACCTCCCACACACTCTCTATGGGGATTTCAGCATAGCCGCACTCTGCTGGATGGGAGGAGGTGTATTTCTGTGGCATCCGACCACTCTGCTCTGATTGGCCAGTGTTATTCAGCTGCCGCACTGACACTGGTCAGAATGCCAGCTAAAGGGAAGTACTCGCTAGACAAGCAGGAGTTGAAACAGGAAGCCCTGTACAGGAAATTTTCTGGCATTAGCCAATACCGCCAGTTCGTTCTGTTGCTGGGACTGAGCATCGTCACCTGTGCCACACTGCTAGTGCTCTTCTTCAGCTTGAAACTGGTAAGATGCCACATTCCTGCAGATGCATACTGTTGCACACACTCAGATGCCCACCTGCTCGAGTGCATGCTGTTAAACAGGCCACTTAAAATTAGCCAAGATGGTGCTAAATTATGCCTTATGTTATGCATTTATACTAGCACAATCTGATAGCACTCCGACTATATTAGGAAAGCAACTGAATAAAGTGCAACCTCAGGTTTCAATGCAGTGTATCACTGGTTGGTATTTCTGTACATATAGATATGACACATATTTCACTTAAATGTACAGTACCTTTCAACTTACATTCTGAGGTTCACTTTGTACCCACAGTGGAAGAAATCACAAGCTTGCCTGTGTTAAAGCAAGATTTGAAATTTATAATAAAATTAAAAATGTGAAAAGTGAGACATTGTTTTATATGATAATTAGAACATTGTGATTGACTAGACTTGAGGCACACTTAGGCTTGGGCGGAAATACGGTAACATGGTATACTGCGGGATCTAAAAATAGCAACGGTATCAGTTTCAATACTGTTATACTGTCATAAAAAACAATGCACTTAAATAGGAAACAAGTATTAAATGTTAAATATTATTTATTTAAAGCCTAAAAATGCGTTTGTGTGATTGTCATCACGGGGCAGTGAGGAGGAGAGAGAGAGAGAGGTGAGGTAAGATGGCAAGTCGCACATCAAGTGACCTGGTCTTGAAAAAGAACACAACCTCTGCAGTTTGGCAGTATTTCTGGTTTCGACCGAACGAGAAGGGAGACGTGGTAAATACGAACTAGAGGTCTGCATTCCCGCTGCTGTATTGCGGGAGCCGTGGGACCCGACCAGATTTCTTTCAGTGTGGGAAAAAATTTCAGAATAAAGCGCAGGAGCGGTCGGTAACTATGGTGTAATTTGAACGGGAGTGGGCGGTCTAACAATGTTGCTCCCGAGCAAGCCAGCACGCGCGCATCTGCATTTATGCTGTTTATGTGAGTGAATGAGAGAGAGTGTGATGCAGTGTGTTAGAGCTGCACGATTCTGGCTAGAATGAGAATCGCGATTTTTTTTTTTTTTGCTTAAAATAAAGATCACGATTTTCTCACAATGCTGTAGATGTAAAATAAAGCTTAATATGAGTAGGCTATTATTATTGTTTTTTCTCAAACGTATAGTAAAACAACAATAATAATATTATGTGTAGGTCTACTGGTTTGTATAAATAATTCTGTTCTACTTTTAATAATTCTGATGTTGAATTATGTTTGAGATGTAGGCCTATGTTTTCAATCTGTCATTGACAACATTATTAGACCATTTAATTCACTGGTAAAATCAACATTATATTGGCTAGAGTAGTTATACTGACACTGTAAACATTTATTTTCATGCGCAACTGTGTGTTCGCTATGAAAGAAAAAACATATCAAATGCTTGCCGTAATCATAACTCTAAAATGCCATATGATCATTTAAAGAGCCCATATTATACATGAAATAGGGTCATATTTAGGTTGTAAGGGTCTCCAACAACAGTCTAATCTGCATGCAAGGTCAAACAACACTTTGATGGTCTTATAATCTGCATTTATTTTTACCTAATTATCCCAGCGACTCCCATATGAATCGTTCAGCGATTCATTTGTTCCCAAACCCCTCCTCAGCGCGAAACTAATCTGCGCTGATTGGACCGATGACAGCCTGCTGCGATTGGTCGACATGGACAAGGCTTCAGCACGAGGCAGAGTGAAATGCCCAGCTGCTAATCTACAATATAAAAGTAGTCACAGTGCATACACGCTTCATAGTGGATTTTGGCTGCCAGTGGGTGAATGTAAACACAGACGATGGACTAGAAAATACTGACGACTAGCTATTTTATTGACCAAAAAGTCCAAGAACTGGCGAGGAGGTCACAGTCTTCTTGCTCTTTTCACACACACACACACACACACACACACACACAGGGCCTGCGCGTCCATAGAGGACCGGCTGAATAGAGAGGGCGCGGCGCTCAGTTATATCTGCGAATACCCATGCGTTACACACACGAGGAGACACATACACACACACACACACACACACACACACACACAGAGGGCTGGCGCGTCCATAGAGGAGCGGCTGAATAGAGAGGGCGCGGCGCGGCGCTCAGTTATATCCGCGAATACCCGTGCGTTACACACACGAGGAGACACAGACACACACACACACAGGGCCGGCGCGTCCATAGAGGAGCGGCGCTGTTATATCCGCGAATACCCGTGCGTTACACACACGAGGAGACAATAAAATTGAGCTGAAATATTTTGAAACTTGACCGTTGCATGTGTGTAAACAGCTGACGATCCGTAATCAAAGCGGCACGTGTCGCGTTTTCAACGTGGCTTTACACGCGATATGAGAATATAAAGAGTTAACCTGATACAGCACACGCAGTTACAAGTAACAAAACACAACTAAATACATCATTTGCAAGCTAGAGTAAACGAGGCAATAATTTTAATCGCACGTACTTACACTGGTGAAATGGGGGTAGAAACTGATCCATGATGCACTGATCCATGTTCTGACAGTCTATACTGATCCTTCCTTTAACAAACTGATGAAGTCTTCTTTGAAAGCATATAGTTTTCAGAAGCACTCAGAACTGCTCAAGGCTGGGCTATATTGCTGATGTTTCATCTTTGATTAGACTGTCCATAATATCCATCTGCACACACTACAGATTTGTGTTCGTTCATCAACTGAAAACAGCACAGATTACTGTAAATGTTGATTCTTAGGATTTAAGAATCAGTATATAATCAAGATGTACTCCTTAAAGAATGATTTCAGACATTTTGAGCAAAGTGGTGGTGTTGCAAAATATTTAATGAGTAAATGTTTGTTAAAAAGTGTTTTGTAACATTGGATGTATATAATGGCAGTATTTATTATAATAATAACACGTTTTGGAGACACAAAAGTCTTACCTTAAATCTTCAAAAAGGGGTAAAATAGGTGCTCTTTAAAAAAATGAAGACACTTTAAAGGCATAGAGAGTTTGACCCAAAATGAAAATGTACTCTCCATTTACTCACACTCAAATGGTTGCAGAACTATATGAGTTTATATTTTCTGGTTCACACAAAAGTAGTCACTGACAAAAAATACTATGGAAGCCAACGATTACAGGTTTCTAAACATTTTTCAAAAAATAATTTTTTGTTGCGCAAATAAATTTAGAACACGTGAAGAGTGCGTAAATATTGATCATTTTTGGATGAAGTATATATTCAGGTCTATTGTTTTCTTATTTATTTATTTTTATGATATTTAGTGTAGGGGTGGCGTGGTGACGCAGTGGGTAGCGCTGTCGCCTCACAGCAAGAAGGTTGCTGGTTTGAGCCTCGGCAGTGTCAGTTGGCATTTCTGTGTAGAATTTGCGTGATCTCCCCGTGTTCATGTGAGTTTCCGCCGGGTGCTCCAGTTTCCCCAAATAATCCAAAGGTGAATTGGGTAGGCTAAATTGTCCATTGTGTATGTGTGTGAATGGGAGTGTATGGGTGTATCCCAGTGATGGGTTGTTTCTGGAAGGGTATCCGCTGCGTGAAACATATGCTGGATAAGTTGGCAGTTCATTCCGCTGTGGCGACCCCAGATTAATAAGATGGAAAGAAAATTTATGAATGAATATTTTGTGTAAACCAGAAATGTACACTTCTAAAAATGCATAGATTAGTGTACAAGTACAGAAACTGGGATGTAACCGCCACAGTCAATATTCCCCATGCATTAATCTTCTTTCTGCAGCAGGTTTGTCCTTGCTGTTGTTCAGATGCTATCTGATGATTGAAGCAGGGTCTATTACATAATCCTGCGGTGTCTGAGGTGCTGATCCACTGTGATTGCATAATCTGAGGCCCGATGATTACAGTGCTGAAAAGCTGATGTGAACTGGCATTATGCATGACAGGAAACTGAACGTTTTTAATTGTAATAATTGGCACTTTTTGCCAAGTGCTTTTTGTTTTTCTTGGGGAAATATGCAGCACGTCATGAGATGGTCTTTCTCGCTCTTTCTATGGTATCTTTGGCACATTCTCACATAAACCTTCTCTGGAGTCAGCTGGATGTGAAGAGGGGCCGTGAACGCTTCTTCCGTACCACTGTTGTTCATCCCTTTAGCAGATAAGAACTATACCATCTGTGCGAACTTCTGAACCTACTCTCTCAACACCAACCATCCGTGGGAGGAACAGAATTACAACCAGTGTGGCTCTCTTTGCGTGGGCATTTTTGTGTGTGCGTGTGTTTGGTTTTACTATTTATTTGAACTTTCAATGCCCATAGGATGATGGGAGTGTGTGTAGGATTGTTTGTGGATGGAGTTACCTTTCTGCTCTGTTTGAAAGTGAAGTCGGTGAAGTATCTCAGTGGTAATTCAGAGTGGTTGGTTTAATTGGGTGAACATAAGTGGAGGACTCACTGTGGTGAGTGTGTATATTGGTGGGTGTGTGAGTGGCTAGGTCGACCCAACGCTGTGATTTGCCCACACAGGTAGTGACTTGTAGTCTGATAGTGTCGTTTTATAGTGCTGCTTTATTCTTTATTGATTCTAACTAGGGCTGCATGATATTGGAAAAATCTTATATTGTGTTATTTAATTTTTCTGCGATAAAATATTATGATAGGAATTAGGCATGGGACGTTAACCGTTTTCAAGGTATACCGCGGTTTGAAAAAGTCAAGGTTTTAAAACCATCAAAATTGTCTGTAAAACCCTTCCTAAGGGATGTGTAAGATTTTGAGCAGTTTTTAATTTTTTTGAACACCATTTTAGGGTCAAATACATTAGCCCCTTTAAGCTATATTTATTTTTGATGCTCTACAGAAGAAACCATTGTTATAAAATAACTTGCCTAATTACCCTAATCTGCCTAGTTAACCTAATTAACCTAGTTACGCCTTTAAATGTCACTTTAAGTTGTATAGAAGTGTCTTAAAAAATATCTAGTCAAATATTATTTACTGTCATCATGGGGGGGCTAATAATTCTCAGTTTAAGTTTAAAAAGTTAAACGAATACGAATAAATAAAACGAATGCAATCTGCACTTCCAAATGAAAGTACTAAAACAATCACGGGGTGGTTTTCCTCAAAGGGGTTCAAGAAGAAAATTTATTAATATGGCCTTTTAGATACAAACGCATATTATTTTAAGGTACCAGCTTTAGTACATTTTGTGTATGATAATAGACATGCACAATATGCGTCTATTTTTTATTAAGGAATAATAATTTATGCAGTCATGTACATGTTTTGACAGCTAATATGCCTGTGATTTGATGCTTCGCTAAAGTTGCAGACACTTTTACCAATATCAAAATGCTTTTTTGATGCAAAATTAATTTAAACAGCCAGTTAATCCTTACGCCGATTAATAGGCTACTATAATATATAATAAACTTGAATAGGCTACTATAATAAAGACAATCCACTCTAAATGTAAAACTTAATAAAATGCTAAATACTCTTGACACATGAAAGTGTAAAGCCTGCAGCCCACAACACATGTGTAAAGTTATTGCGTATCATATTTAACAAACCGTTTACTATGAATTTTATGTAATTTTGCTCACATTGATAATTGAATATTCATCAGATGATTAAGCTTATTAAGCTACATTAAGCTACTGTGCCATCAGCCAATCATTGCATTGCTGATTTTGATTTTGAGGATCGATAGATCTGTCCTTCACAACACACGCAGCGATCTCAGATCAGTTCATCCAGAGATTTTACAGTAATCTGATTGGGAACTTGTTTAAAAAACCAAATTAGTCAGAGATCAGTTATCAAGATTAAAAGATCCAGGAGCTGCCAAATCATCTTAGATCATTTAAGCAAGGTACGAAGAACGGACCCAAAATATCTAAAACTTCTTAGATCAAGTAAAAATATTGCTTTGTTTTCAACTTCCAAAGAAATAAGGCAAAATTAAGAGTTTTTCCTTAAAACAAGCAAAATTATCTGCCAGTGTGGTGAGTGAAATAATCTTGTTTTTGCTTTGAAATATTTGGACTAGACAAAAATTAACAAGAAGTACAATTTTTTATTTATTTTTTGCTTAAATCATATACATTTTGTATGAATACAGTAATTAAATACAATTTATAAGCTCCCGGTCAACTATAATCTAGACTCCACATTGTATATCTTGCGATGTGATTGTTCGCATGGGTTTCCTCCGGGTGCTCCGGTGTCCCCCACAAGTCCAAAGACATGCGCTATAGGTAAATTGGGTAAGCTATGTGTATGGATGTTTCCCAGTGATGGGTTGCAGCTGGAAGGGCATCCGCTACACAAAACATGTGCTGGATAAGTTGGCGGTCTGCTGTGGCGACCCCATATTAATAAAGAGACTAAGCCTAAAAGAAAATGAATGAATGAATGAATGAATGACTTATGTCTCAAGAGTAGTAGTTGGTTTACGTATTTAGGAATGTAGAATACGATCATCCAGAAATGCCTCTCGTGCAGTATGCTCGGGTATTCTGTCTGAATGGAGAAACATCAAATTCTCCAAAACTTGTTTGCCAAGTTTACGATTACATTACATATTTGGAATCACCAATAAGGTTAAACAACAACCGTCTCGTAAGTTTTGTTTCTAAACGTTTGAATGTGCATTTTTTCAGGTTGCCCAAGCTAATGCGCACTCGAAGGGAACGAAATCATGACACAAACCTCATTCTCTGGATAATGATCATCAGATTGTGCTGGTCTTCTGAAGTAATTCACAACTTGGCATTGATGTTGAATCTCCTCCAGAAATGACAGCGACAGCGTTTGAGTAATTGCTGTCATGTGACGTGCATTTGACAGGACAGACTGTACCTCACGTTCGTTTCATACAGATTAGAAAATAAAAAATATTTTTGTTTTCAAGTGTCATTGGTTCATCTAGGGCGACGCAGTGGCGCAGTAGGTAGTGCTGTCGCCTCACAGCAAGAAGGTCGCTGGTTCGAGCCTCGGCTCGGCATTTGTTTCTGGAGTTTGGAGTTGGAGTTTGCATGTTCTCCCTGCATGTTTGCATGTTTCCTCCGGATGCTCCGGTTTCCCCCACAGTCCAAAGACATGCTGTACTGGTGAACTGGGTTGGCTAAATTGTCTGTAGTGTATGTGTGTGAATACGTGTGTATGTGTTTCCCAGTGATGGGTTGCAGCTGGAAGGGCATCCGCTGCATAAAACAAATGCTGGATAAGTTGGTGGTTCATTCCACTGTGGCAACCCCAGATTAATAAAGGGACTAAGCTGAATAGAAAATGAATGAATGAATGAATGAATTGGTTCATCTAAAAGCACATATTTCAAGCTTTATGTAGATATATATCGGATGTCTGTTCTATAAGATTCCAGTGTGTTTGTTGACCACAAAACTGTTGTAAGAGCACACGTCTGATCCGAGTTCTCCCCCGGAGAATCATCAGTCTATATCGATCGATGATTGGCTCCTGTACTTGTAGGTGGGGCTTCATTTGCCATATTGACTTACACTTTTCCCTATTCAAAACTATACCAGTGACATGTCTTTTGTATTCTATTGTTTTTGACAATAATGAGAATTGGTATTTATTTAATAAAAAGTTGTACTATCTTTTAAATCTTAAAACTGTAAGCAGAAGTAAGCTAAAGCAGATTAATCCATGGTGTATTGTAGTGCAAAGAATTTGTATTGGTGTTTGTTCAGAGCAAATCTACCAAGTGAATGATTCAATGGTTTGAATTGGTTGTGTCTTGAATTAAGTGAATGTTTTTAAATGAGATTGTCTAGCCTATAAATGCTTGCTATTGTTGCCTAGCTGTTGCCTAGCAGCTGCCATTGATGAGTGGCATTGATGTTTACAGATCAAAACCTGTTCAAATATGTTCCCTATCAAGCTATTCAATATAAACTATCTTACGAATAAACTATTTAAAAACATATCTTGATGAGATGTCAACGTGAACTACTTAAAGTAAACGTATTTCTAACTTTCATATTGGTAGAAATGTGGGTAAACTAAAAGCTAATACATTAAAAGGAGAGATGAAAAATGTTGTGAATTTCATTAGTATCCTTTATTCTTTAGTAATTGAAGGACTCATTTGAAGGCCTCGTGTGCAGGAGGATTCAAATTGGGATAACATTAGGGACATAGTGACACATTTAGTCCACATTGGACCTAGCTGATTTCATTCATTCATTTTCTTTTTGGCTTAGTCCCTTTATTAATCTGGGGTCGCCACAGTGGAATAAACTGCCAACTTATCCAACACATGTTTTACACAGCGGATGCCCTTCCAGCTGCAACCCATCACTGGGAAACATCCACACACATTCATTCACACACATACAATACACTATGGACAATTTAGCCCACCCAATTCACCTGTACCACATATCTTTGGACTTGTGGGGTAAACCGGAGCACCCGGAGGAAACCCACGCGAATAAACTCCACACAGAAGTGCTATCTGACCCAGCCGAGGCTCGAATCTAGCTGATTTATATGTTTTAAAAAGATGTAAATATATGTCGGTCTTATAGTTGTAATGGTTTATTTACCCAGCTCTTCGTAAAAGTGTTGTACCTATTATTACTCACTGAAATGGTGTCTGCATTTAAAGTGCTGCTATCTCTGTGACAGATGGAATCGAGTGATCTCTGGAGCTTTTGAAGGATTTTTGGCTTCCTTGTCTTTTATGTTTGTGTTTTTCTACCATTAGGGGAGAAGAAAATGAACAGAGTAGGAAGCAAAAGTCCCTTAATGGCTCCATGACAGCTAATGTGCAAAACTAATGCTTCGGCATACACAAACATAGTTTAAAAGACACACAAGTTTTTCAAGAGCAAGCATTAACAAATTTATTTTTGAACAGATAATTTTTTTATCAAAGCTTACACCCACTACCATACACACACACACACACACACACACACATGCAGCATTTTCCAAACCCTCTGAATGAGGTATATGTGATGTGCATGCTTGCCCTTAACACTCTGCTCTGTCCATGTGTTTGTTTCAGAAGGCACAGAATCATGCTATATTTGTGGGAGTTGTGGGAGGAGCGTTGTGCTTGTTCCTGGCGATGTTTATATTAGTCTGCACAGAGACCCTCTCTCAGAGATGGAGAACTTTGCTCGGCCTCGGCGTGTGGGCCACACACCTCACAATGGGCTTCACCTTTATTTTCAGCACAAAAAATGATTTACAAATACAGCCATGGGACCAGGTAACACTAGCTTCAGACACTTTACATGGTTTGAAACATGGGCTATAATCAGTGACTAAAGTCTTATCAGTCTTAAATAAATGTTCAATTCTCATTCTCGTTCTCTCCAGGTGCCCTTCTTCCTCTTCATCATCATTACAGTCTACACCATGCTGCCGTTCCAGATGAGCTATGCTGTAATCCTGAGTATCATCTCCTCTCTATCTCACATCATTGTTCTTTCGGTGTACCTCACAGTGGCTGAATTCCCCAGACTACCCATCACCAATCAGGTAAAAGGAAATCCACCGTCCAATTGGCCGAAAAACAAAGCAGGTTTCCAGCTTTGGCAAACCTATATGTAAAGAAGCTGCAAAGGATGTAACACCTTGATGTTAAACGTTTGACCTTTTCTGTCCCTCTGTCCAGTTGCTGTCAAATACTGTGGTGTTTGTGTGTGGAATTATAGTTGGGGTTTTTCATAAGGTCCTGATGGAGAAAGCTCTCAAGCAGACATTTCAGGATACTCTTCGCTGCCTGGGCATTCGCATGAAACTGGAGATTGAGAAGAGACAGCAGGTGCTTATGCAACTTCACTTCTACACATCACACACACAGGCAATACAAACATACCGAATTGAAGGAACACATGCAAACAAAATGTACATATGCATGTTTCTATATGTATCACCTTACAATTGTAGTGTGCAGAGTAGGGCAGCTTTCTATTGTTATCTGTTATTTATTTAAGGGGTTGTTTTAGAGAAACCTTTTTATAGTATTGTGTTGGGTTACTTTTTTAAAATCCCCAACTTGAGACCACATTTTTTCAGCTGTAACTTCTCTTAGTGTGTGTTTTCATTTGCAGTTTGGTTCTGTTGGTTTTGTAGGACTCAAACCAAAGTAGAAAATTATAGACTCTGTCCTGACTGACTTAGAATTCATGTTATTATGTCTGAACCTGCTTTTATTTCGTGACAGAATTTGCAGCACGTTGAAAAGAATGCTGTGAGCTGGGCTCAATATGCTTTTTGTATGTGCATATATCTGTTTATCTGTTGGAAACCTTTGAAGAGCTTATGCATGTGTAAAGGAGTCATGCATTCATTGATGATGCACACATTTTTTGCTGTAAGATGTGTTTTCTACACCTTAACAGAACTGTAACTGTAACTGTGACTATGATGAGGAAAAATGCCATTGTGGGTTTTTTTGGGGTCACATGTTGGGACATCATGTCCTATTTTTGATTCATTTAGAAGTTTTTTAGTATATGTTGTGTTTATATTTCAGATCATTTGGTTGTGGATGGATGTGTATGACTGTTTTGATCACATCTCATGTCTTTTTCAGCCCCTTGCACATGAGCACTATGTTTTTAAGAAGTTAGGTCAGTTGAAGAAATCATGTGAAGTTGCACATCAATGCTCACCAATTTTAGACTCAGAGCCATAGATACAGAGAGAGTTGCGACAACGGAGGTCCAAAATGTTAGATCGTCACGTGATTCATGTAGACTCAGGTAGTTCCAGGAAGTACTTTGTGGTTAATTCAATTAATGTTAGACAATGTTAAAACATACGCAATCTTATTTTTAAGGCAGCACAGTGGATCAGTAGTTAGCACTGTCACCTCACAGCAAGAAGGTTGCTGGTTTGAGGCCCGGCTGGGCCAGTTGGCATTTCTGTGTGGAGTTTGCATTTTCTCCCAGTGTTTGCGTGGGTTTCCTCTGCAGCCCAAGGACATGCGCTATAAGTGAATTTGATGAACTAAATTGGCAGTAGTGTATAAGTGTGTGTTAATATGTGAGAGTATATGCGGCTAAAAGGGCATCCGCTGCGTAAAACATATGCCAGAATAGTTGGGGGTTCATTCTGCTGTGGTAACCTTTGGTAAAAAAGGAAAATGAATGAATGAATCTTGTTTTTAGAAACTTTTTGAGCAGTAAGTTAGCTGTAAGTACTGACTTCCGGGAGCAGGTTAGACGCTCCATGAGAAAGAAATGTTCTATTGTAGTCAATGGAGTTGACGCATCTCTCTCTCTCTCTCTCTCTCTCTCTCTCTCTCTCTCCTCTCTCTCTCTCTCTCTCTCTCTCTCTCTCTCTCTCTCTCTCTCTCTCTCTCCTCTCTCTCTCTCTCTCTTTCTCTCTCTCTCTCCCTCTCTCTCTCTCTCTCTCTCTCTCTCTCTCTTTCTGTTGCTCTTGTTTACAGTAGCAAATTGGCATGACAACTGTTTTATTGGGCAACAACATGGTGGAGGAGGCACTTTTTCAAGAATTAATGCATCTCACATCTTTACAACACGTTCTGTGTGAATGACTACATTCAGGCTAAAACCCAATGTTTTCACGTCAGTTCAATGCTTTGGCGTGAACGCTGAGGGGGCGATCACACCGAATGCACTTTTATGTTCCAAAAACACAAGGCGCACCTCACTGCCTTTTTTGTTGACAATGAAAAATAAGCACGGTGCCCTTTTTTGTCCCTAGGCAACGACTAAATCAGCTTGATATTGTGCGCAAGTGTTGCTGTTGATATTTGTATAATTTTAATATTTGATAATATTGTGATATTCAAGATTTGTGAAGTCATACAGCACCGGATAACTCAAAACAGCAACCACAAGTCTCTCTTCCACCTTCAAAAGTCTCCGTAGTTGTCTTGACAACACAAACGCTGTAGACACCTCAACGAAAACCCCGCCTCTCCTTTCATTTGGTTAAGGAATGAAAAAGACTCGACTGTCGTAATGCACTTTTTCTGCTCAGAGTTGACTTTTTTTCAACTTTTTTGAACACACAGAATGCAATAAAATGCAAGGAGCACAGAGCACATAAGCAGCATGCAAACGCTCGTGGCCGTTAGTAAATTCACGAGTTCACACTTGCAATCGTTTAAGAATAAAGCGTATTTGGCATGCTGTCCGGGGAGAGGGCTCTGAGCTCGGGGAGACACCCCAACTCGAGCTATTCCCCTTATCAGGAAACAGAGAGGAATTGGGATTCGAGCGAAGTATCTAGCCCAGCCCCAGAACGCTCCCCCCGGGATTGTAATGCTTAAGAGGTGAGGTGTCGGGGTGGTGGAGGGATGCTAAAGTCGTGAGATGCTGCAGGTAATAGATAATAGAATAATTGTCAATGACGTATTTGATACTGAAACTTCTGCGCGTGCTCCTCCCGAAATTTGTTTACAAAACATCACTTATTCAAAAAAGGTGCCTCTCAACACAAAAAACGCGTTCGGTGTGATCGGCCCCTTAGTGTGTATTTACAGCTGGATGTTTAGCTTTCAGTGTATGCACTGTAAAAAAAAATTGCTGCAATATTTACAGCATTACTGGTAATTTTGGTTACCAGTAATGCTGTAAAATTTAAAAGTGTAGTTTTACAGCATGAATTTAATTATTAATTTATAGCGCATTTGTACATTTTACAGTGTTACTGGCAATTTTTACAGTAATACTGGAAAATTTACAAGCGCACTGAAAATTAACAATTACAACTGTGTAATTGCTTATTTTACAATGCACTTGTAAATTTTACAGTATTACTGGCAACCAGCAACAGTGTGCCTCATTTGACAGTCTCTGTTAACATGTGCTGAAAAGAGTCTAGTCTTTCTCCAAACTCTGTGTTATCTGTCTCCAGATGTTATGGACAATTAATATGCATTTGCGGTAGCTTAAAGTAGACATGTGGTTATCTCTTTATCTCTTTAAAGGAGCAGTGTTTGTTTATTGTTGCTCATTTCACACATTATTTTCAATTGTGAAAGACGTTGAAAAAACTTGTTGACCAACTAAATGAATCAAGGCAATATCTTCTAGTTGTACATAGAAAAACTGTCTGCACGTACAGTATACATTATGAGCAGTATACATTATTACGATTAAATGAAAACATAAACACAGAATGTATATCCTAGTGTATGCTTAAAAAAGCTCAGCAGAGTCCTACAGCATGTGGTCAATTGAGTTGGCATATATTTTCTAAGCGACAGGACTGACAAGGTGCCCTTAGCTGAAGAATCACCCAGAACTCCCTAACAAAATGCCCTTCTTCTGTCCTAGCAACCACTGAAACACCTCAGCCACTGCTTAGCAACAACACGCTTTTAAAACTACAAATGTCTCTTTAAACATAATAATCAAAATAAACAAGACGTCCTTCAAACTTTGAATTAACTTTAGAGATTCAGATGCTTAAATAAATGTCACTTTAATTTGTTTTCTTTTAAACTTTGAAATTATCTTTGGCAATTTGCTTTTGACTCCATTGTTCATTCATCTTCAGATTTGACAGCTGAATATTCACTTGTCATTGAAAACGGAATCTTCCTAAATAGATTCACCATGTTTATAATTCAATTTGTTGTGTCCTTTTTCATTCAGAGGAGTTGTTGTTTCACTGTTTGTTATGATTGTTGTCGGGGAAGTGACATCATGTAAAGTGAACAGTGAAAAGCAAGTAGCAGTTTAATGGTGGGCTGTTAACCTCTCTGACAACAGTGCATGTTGAATATAGTCAGTCTCTGAAACAATGTCCTGATGTTGAACCCTAAAGACAAACATTCATACCCACAGGCTAACAGTGAAGACAGTGCTTTGGATACGATATAATGTGGCTTTCACAGTAAACTTCTCACCTTTAAATGTGTTTGTGCTTGTCTTGTAGGAAAACCTTTTACAGTCAGTCCTTCCTGTGTACATCTCCATGAAGATGAAGTTGGCCATTATGGAGCGCTGCAAGTGTAAAGATAAAGAAGAACAGCAGCGGATGGTCCGGGACAACAACTTCCACAGTCTTTATGTGAAGAGACATGAGAACGTCAGGTAACACACACACACACACACACACACACACACACACACACACTCATAGAAAGCCGCTTGCGTGTTGTTCTGTGTTTTCCAAGCTCTAATTTAGCCCTTCCTCATTAATCAATTGCTGATAGCGAATGAATGGTCAGTCTGTTAGCCCCGACTCTCAGAGTGCTCATCATGAGGACACTCATTTAATTAGTTTTATTTCCCATCAACCCCAAGAGTAGAGAGGGGGGTTGGGGTGCATCTATTAATATTCTTAGTCCCATGCCCACAATGCTCAGTTCTCAGGCAGCCGTTTATATTTAGAAAGGTGGCTTGTTTGCCTCCCTTTACAGCTGCTCCAGCAGTACGCAGATTCACTTACCTGTGCATGTGTGTGTGCGTGTGCGTGTGTGTGTGTGTGTGTGTGTGTGTGTGTGTGTGTGTGTGTGTGTGTGTGTGTGTATGAGAGAGAACAAACAACAAAAAGCTGTTCACCTGGCGAGACTGATGGAGTCTCTTTTTGAACTTGTTCATCAGGAGTGTGATGACATGGATTGTGTGTGTGTGTGTGTGTGTGTGTGTCTTTTAGCCAGCTTTGAGAACAGCTGTGTCTTTATGGTTAATTTTTATGAGCTGTGTTTAGTTTTTTTTTCTGCATTCCACTGATGTTTTACTCAGTAAAAAAAGACTCTTCCCATTTGTCCTGACTTGAGATTTGACCTGACCTAAACACTTTTTCTCTCTTTGTTTCAGTTACATAATAAACCGCAGAAACACATAACCATGTCCTTTGTTTGTCTTCTCTTTTGTTTCCTTTAGCATCCTTTATGCTGACATCGTGGGATTCACACGTCTGGCCAGTGACTGTTCTCCTAAGGAGCTTGTGCTCATGCTGAATGAGCTTTTTGGGAAATTTGACCAGATTGCAAAAGTATGTAGAATTATATATTATTAAGATTATGCTCTTATGTAAAGTCCAAAAGAAATTTATCCTTTTTGTAATTATTAATCCTTTTAGTAACTTTCTAAATGTTTTTGCTGTATTTTTTTATCAATTTAATCCATCTTTGCTAAAAAATAAGTATTCGTTTCTTGTTAACTGACCCCAGACAGTAGAATGGTCCTGTGTTTACAATACAGTTTTATTTAGTTTATTATTTCTGCTCACAAAAATCTATTGACTGACTTCTAAAGACTTTGTAATTATTTTGACTACTCTTATTATGTTTTAGTCATTTTATACAGATGATACCATCAATAAAATAATACAGATCATTAACGCACACTGCGTTAATATTTTATATTTTACACTTTAAAAATATATTGTTTAATAGATTTAAATTAGCAAATAAGATTAGATTGGATCCTTATTGCAATAATTAATGTTTCTGGTTTGTTATACACTCACTGGCCACTTTATTAGGTGCACCTTACTAGTACCTGGTTGGACCCCCTTCTGCACATCCATGATGTGAATCGTCCGTTCCACCACATCCCAAAGGTGCTCTATTGGATTGAGTTCTGGTGACTGTGGAGGCCATTTGAGTACAGTGAACTCATTGTCATGTTCAAGAAACCAGTCTGAGATTATTCGCACTTTATGACATGACACATTATTCTGCTGGAGGAATCCATCAGAAGACGGGTACACTGTGGTTATAAAGGGGGTCAGAACAATACTCGGGTGGGCTGTGGCATTGACACGATGCTCAATTGGTACTAACGGGCCAATACTGTGCCAAGAAAATATCCCCCACACAAGGCAGGATGGATCCATACTTTCATGTTGTTGATGCCAAATTCTGACTCTACCATCCAAATGTCACAGCAGAAATCGAGACTTATCAGACCAGGCAACGTTTTTGCAATCTTCTATTGTCCAATTTTGGTGAGCTTGTGTGAATTGTAGCACCCGGTGTGGTCTTCTGCTGCTGTAGCTTATCTGCCATAAGGTTCGACATGTTGTTCATTTAGAGATGCTCTTCTGCATACCTCGGTTGTAACGAGTGGTTATTTGAGTTACTGTTGCTTTTCTATCAGCTGGAACCAGTGTGGCCCTTCTCTGAAGCAGTTTCTGAAATACTCAGACCAGCCCTGTCTGGCACCAACAAACTTGCTACAATGACTTGCTAAGTCATTTAAATCACTTTTCTTTCCCATTCTGATGCTCGGTTTGAACTGCAACAGATCGTCTTGACCATGTCTACATGCCCAAATGCACTGAGTTACTGCCATGTGATTGGCTGATTAGAAATCTGTGTTAACGAGCAGTTGGACAGAAAAATATTAAATATAATAATAATAAAGTGGCCGGTGAGTGTATATTTGGCTACATTTCTTTTAAGCCTAATTGATGCAATGTGTAGCATTTTTCTTTAATTTCTCAAATAACCATGCCAGAAGACGCTGACAATGCTTAAAATGTATCTGGCGCAAACTGAGGAAGAAGGTTTCTAAATTAACCCGTATTAAATGTCTTTGCTCTGGAGTAAACTTTACAGAGCACTTCTTCTCACTGTCAGATAGTGGCGGTTCTCTGTTTTTCAAGATAAACTCTGACAAAAACTAAGATGAAACTTTGTCACATTGCATAAGGTTGTTGAAATAATGCCACAGCGAATTCACACAAGAAGGTTGAGCAAATTATTTCTTTTTTAGCCAGGCAGCGTAATATAATTTAATTTATTATAATTTAATCTGATTATCAGTCGAGTTAGTTCTTAAACAAAAACATCATTGATGAGCTGGTAAATTAGATGCTTGTGCTTTGAATTTTACGTATTAGTTGTTCATGAAGATTTGTAGATTGTGCTTTTGTTTGTGTCTCCTGTAGGAGAATGAGTGTATGCGGATAAAGATTCTTGGTGACTGTTATTACTGTGTGTCTGGCCTCCCTGTTTCCTTGCCAAACCATGCTAAAAACTGTGTTAAAATGGGCCTGGACATGTGTGAAGCCATTAAGTAAGTCTGTATAATTTTAAATAGAATAAACATTCACTATATCATTAGCACAGCTTCTCTTCTTATGTTTTTTTTATTTGTCACTGGCCAAGATATCTTGCAGATGACATGTTGATTATTTTTCTAATCATCACTTGCAGGCAGGTGCGTGAGGCCACAGGTGTGGATATAAACATGAGAGTGGGTGTGCACTCTGGAAACGTCCTCTGTGGTGTGATTGGCTTACGGAAATGGCAGTTTGATGTGTGGTCACATGACGTCACCTTGGCCAATCATATGGAGTCAGGTGGATTACCAGGGTATGAACAATAAAATACTTTTATAATGACAAGTCTTTTGTTGCATATAGATTACTGTTTGGCTCATTATGTTGTTTGTTTAGTGCTACTTGTTGCATATTTTAATTTTTTATATATTTTTTCTCCATTAGACGTGTTCACATTACAGAGGCGACCCTGAAGCACTTGAACAAGGCATATGAGGTGGAGGAAGGCAACGGTCACCTGAGAGACACCTACCTTAAAGAGTTAAACATTAAGACGTTCCTGGTCATAGACCCACGGGTAGGAACTTTAACTCGAATATCAGCAGTGTGTTCCTGACACACATACAGTTGAAGTCGGAATTATTAGCCCTACTGTTTTCAAATATCTTCCAAATTATGTTTAACAGAGCAAGGAATGTGACACAGTATTTGGTATACAATTTTATCTTCTGGATTAAGTCTTATTTGTTTTATTTTGGCTAGAATAAAAGCAGTTTTTATTTATTTGTTTTGATTGTCTACAGACCAAACCCCTGTTATACAATGACTTCAGCCTTTATATTTAGGCTGAAAATAGCCAGTAAAGTATTATGTACTGTCATTGTGGCAAAATAAAAATAAATCAGTTATTAGAAAATAATAATTAAAACTATTATGTTTAAAAATGTGTTGAAAAAAATCTTCTCTCCATTAAACAGAAATTTAGGTGGGCTAATAATTCTGACTTCAACTGTATATGTTACTGTAGATTAATTTGATTGTGTTGTTTATGCTTGTGTCTTTAGTCGAAAGACTCCTCGCTCATGGCTCCCAGTATCACGAAGCCTCGTGTGAGTGACGGTTTGAAGATGCGAGCATCTGTGCGCATGACTCGTTTCCTGGAGTCATGGGGGGCAGTCAAACCGTTCGCTCATCTGCAGAGTCGAGAGGAATTCAGCACCGATGCAATGGTCAACGGAAAAAGTCATTGCAAGGTCAGTGATACACCGGTTAAAGGAACAGATTAATCCAAATATGAGAACTGATCTTATGACCGATAAATGAAACAGCCAATCAAATCACTGTGCAGGTAAGCCTTGTGATTATCCTCCATTTAGTCAGTTTTACTTTCTGTCATGTACAGCTGTTTTTTTTTTTGTCAAACTCCCAACATTGTGAAGTCAATGAAGTTTTGTTCACTCCATTTTCAAATATAAAGTTCACATGAAGAGCTCTGAATTGTGCATTTTTTATTAGAATTTTTTTTTTTATTCAGTGGACATATAGTAGCTCGTCACCTTTTAAAAACCAGCCAATACTGTTTTGTTTTTATCACAGCTCTGCCAATTAGAGTTTTTGAGCTCAAGTGCATCAAATGATAAGCAAATGAGAAGCTTCAGATGTCAGATACTACAGAATCAGATACTAGAGAGCATTTGATTGGTCAGATTTGATGAGAAACTCATGTATGAAGTGATTTAAAAAAAAGTGCTGAACCATTAAGGCGGAAGCGACAAACTGCAAGCTTAGATGTTTTCAGATGTTTATATTTTCTACGAGCAAATTTTGCCACTGTTTTTGATCACACTAGATTATAGATATCCTGAAGACTAACAGTCATTCATTCATTTTTCTTCAGCTTAGTCTCTATTTCAAAAGTAGCCACAGCAGGATGAACCTATTCCAGCATATGTTTTCAGAATCAGAATCAGTTTTATTGCCAAGTGTGCTTCACACACACAAGGTTTTGGCTACAGAAGCTTCCAGTGTACATAAAGTGACAAGTGACAACACAAAATAAATCTGAAAAAATAAAATAATAATAATAAAAAAATGATGAACATTAAACAGATGCGGTTAGTGAAGAAACCTGGATGTTGAGTTGTATGTACAGGTTGTTATAAATATACAGGTTATAAGGTGCTGTGTACAAGTGCGAATGTAGCGGATGCAGCGGAAGCACTTCCATCTGCAATCCAGTATTGGGAAACACCCATACACACATTCTCACACACACGCACGCACGCACGCACGCACACACATACACTGTGGCCAATTTAGTTTTTTCAATTCACCTATACCACATGTCTTTGGACTGTGGGGGAAACCGAAGCACCTGGAGGAAACCTACGCCAACACGGGGAGAACATACAAACTCCACACAGAAATGCCAACTGACCCAGCTGGGACTTGAACCAATGATTGTCTGGCTGTGAGGCGACAGTGCTAACCACTGAGCCACTGTACTGCCAAAGATTAACATAGTTAATACTAATATACAAAAATTATTTTTTTTATAATTAATTTTTTATGTATTTATTTTATTTTTTTTTTATTAACCTTTAAACCATAATAAACGTGCAAGAAAACAAGTGCTGGATTAGATTCTGTGGTAGACTACATGAACAACTGTACATTTTTTTTAATGATTGTGCAAAAACAAACTTTTGTTCATACTGTGTAAATATTATGATTTTTTGAAATGGGAGTAGCTAATAACTTTATTTAAATGCAAAGACATGTGATCTATAAAGAAAACAGAAGAAAAACACATCATTTACCTTTGTTTGCATCTGTGGAAAGCATTTGTTGCACATTTTCCCTTTGATTTAATGTCAGTGTTTATGCCATATTAACTGTCTCACTTCTTGTGAAGGTTTTTCCCTTATAATTTAATTTAGTCATTTACCATGGTGTTTAAAGCTTCAGCATAACCTAAGACAAAAGGTTGCGCAGTCTGTTATTCTACAATGATTACATCTATTTTTAGAAATTTATTACGACGTCACAAGGTGCAATTACAAGATGACTCGTGACATCATTTAGTTTCACAGAGATATAGATTGAATACCTGTCTTTTACAGTTGTGGGCAACTGGGCATGGTCATGTAATTGTCGTTATAAGGTTAATCTATCATTAGTTATATACAATAATACCATATCAGAACTGTGTGCTGTTACTTTTAGTGTTACATAAAAGGAGAATATTTTCCATACAACTGTTCAATGTGACCATGACACTTATAAAGGGTTTAAAAAAAACATGAAATTAGTCCTTACAGCTTTTCAGATCTGTGCTTGTATCCTTTGTTTCAAAACAGGGTCTTGATAGTGTTGCATTTTCCTCTGGGTTTGGTTAGCTTTACAAGGCAACATTTTAAAGCATATTAAAATATATTCATGCAAGTCACACGTGAGTAAATCTGTCCTCTCGTGGATCAGAATAAACCTGTTTACGCTCTATCAAGGTGGATTAACAGGTTTTGCTCCACGAGCCTATTATTTCTTTCTCTGTTGTTAATAGGAAACATACTGTACATGTACATGAGTAGTCATCACTAACAATTAAATGAAATAAATAACTCTTTGTTTTTTATCTGCAATCACTGATGTATTTACTCACAGAATCTTGCTGATACATTTTACAATACATATTTATTGTGGTGAATCATGAAAATGCTTGATTGATTTCTCCATTTGCTTGGGTTGTTTTCTAAACACAACCATACTCATGTGTTCACATCAACCCACCTTGTTCATGCGTTCTCAGAGAGCTATTGTTTTGGTGTACAGCTGAGCAGGATTGCTACGTTCAAATGTGCCTAAACTAAAGAAACTAAGGATGATAATGCACCAGATACAAAACAAGCCAAGCAATGACAAGCCAGGGGTGAAAAATGCCTTCATTTATTCACTCATTTTCCTTCATCATAGTTCCTTATTTATCAAGGGTCGCCACAGCAGATTGAACCAACTATTCCGGCAAATGTTTTACGTGACGGATACCCTTCCAGCCGCAACCCAGTACTGGGAAACACCCATACACTCTCTTATTCACAGATTACGGACAATTTTGTTTATCCAATTCACCTATAGCGCATATCTTTGGACTGTGGAGGAAACCGGAGTACCCAGAGCAAACCCACATGAACATGGGAGAACATGCAAACTCCACACAGAAATGCCTACTGGACCAGCCGCGACTCGAACCAGCGACTTTCTTCCTGTGAGGTGACAGTGGTAACCACTGCGTCACTGTTCCGCTTGAAAATGCCTTTTTAAGTATAAGTGAAGTTTTACAAACTAATTTCGAGAGGAGCGCGTGATATGATTGATCGTGGCTGGTCTCTCATCTGCAATCATTAATAAACCAATCAGATTATTCCAAACTGACAATAAATAGCCCGTCTCACCTTATTCCCTTATCTTTGTTTTTGACGAATCCCTCCATCCACCCCATCTCCCCCTTTTTTGTCCTTTACCAGGGGGATCTCTCGAAAACTACATCATATTGGACCCCCTTACATGCTCATTGACCAGGCGGGAGCCCTGGGCTCAATTATGTCTGAGCTCAGGGTTCTCTCTCTTGACAGCATGCCAAACCTGCTGATAATATTAAAGCAATATCTGAGTGTGGACTCTTGAAATTGAAAGAAAATGGAAGGAAATGGAAGTTTTAATAGATGTATTCATTTAGTTTATCACTTCTACTCACATTGACTTCTAAAGACTTCATAATTATTTGCACTACTTCTATTTTGTTTTTAGTCATTTTATAACGTAGTTAAAATAATCTTTACATACATATAATTCTTTGATGATGATGATGAAAGTTGAGTAATCTGTTTGAATCTGAGATGTAAGCAGTTTTCAATCTGCGTCACAGCTGCTGACTTTTTGTTTTTCTCTTTAGGACATCCCTCTTAGATCAGTACCAACTCACAATCCAGAAAGGTGAGTGGTGTTTGTGTGGTCTGTCTGTCTGTCTGTCTGTCTGTCTGTTTATTTATGGCTGTTTATTCTCTCATAAAGCAAACTCTATAGTACGAGGAATATTTAAAATCAACTTTTTGTGAAGATCCCCTTTAGTGTGTGTTGAATCTGGTTTTGAAGCAGCAATGTCTTTCTCACTGTTGCTCTCTGACAGCTTTGATGAGTCTCTTGAGGAGCCCTTCGTTTTACCCGCCCCTCCTTTGAGCACATATAAGTGAGTGAAGCCATGCTGGCTCATCCAGCTCTGTGGGGCCCGTAGTTTCAACACTAACCATTCAAATGCTCAGTGAGCCACTGCTAACTGGTTATATGGTTAGCATGAACGTAGCTGTACTCCCTTCCACTACTACGGTGTGTTTTCAGATTACAGTGCACTTTGGGCTTAGACAAGCGTTTGTGTTTCTGCTTGCAAATAGAGAGAGAGAGAGAGAGAGAGAGAGAGAGAGAGAGAGAGAGAGAGAGAGAGAGAGAGGAAACAGCATTTTCCTTCCTCAGCTCTGTTGAGGCATATTGCAAGGAGACACTTGCAAGCTCTCTCAGGGGTTTAAACTAACACATGGCATCCTGCCTGCCACGGCTATCACACACACACACACACACACACACACACACACACACGCACACATACAGAGTTTTAAACATAATTTCGTTTTTATTATCTATTTAGATCCCTTAACTACACAGAACATTAACTGCAATATTAGTCAAGCCATTTATAACTACAGACTTCACACATATTCACCCAAGCTTCCCCTGTGTTGGCTGCAGACAAATATAACTCAATAACAGCATGACAAACATCTGTCCTGTCCCACGGTGCCCTTGCACATTTAGACGTGTGCATTGTGTTTGTGTGTCAGTGTGTCAATTAATGGATGCAAAGTGTGTTTTGTCTCTATGATCTGTCTCTTCTGTTCCAGTAGGAATAAATCACAGAAAACCAAGTTTGATGAAGAGCTTCATGACAAAATGACCACAACTATCAATGATCTGAGCTCCAGCAAGTTAGTCTTACATGAACAGACACACTAAATCATGTTGGATAAAAATGAAGTTCAGAATGATAATGTTTATGGTAACGTTTTGTACATGTGTGTGTTTGTGCAGACAGTGGGTTAAGTCAGAAGAAATCTCCGGCCTCACACTATGGTTTACTAAAAGAGATCTGGAGAAGCAGGTTGGTGTTTCACTGAGGGCTTAACTGCAGTTTCTGGGGTAGAGTTTTACTTTATTTCAGACACCATGTGTGTCTGCGTGTTAAGAGGGAAGAAATGAAATACTTTATTTCCTGGAAAATAACACAATGAGTCAAAACTGCATAAAAACACAATGACCAGTGGTGTCACATTTTTAAATAGCTTCCCAATTTCCTTCAGAAGTAATGTAAAGTAGGCAATTGGTAGCCATAAGCAACACAAAGCATTTACAAATATTATTAACGTGTCTCATTGATCCACACTCTAAAAAAATTAGGCCTAACATATACAATTTCCATCCATTTGGATTACATACTCTTAAAGGTCCCATGAAATTAAAATATATATTTTATGTTAGTATCAGTATTGTTAGTTTTTAAGAAATCTATAAGCTAGTGTGTCCACATACAGTGACAAAATTCGTATTTAGTAGATATAAAACTGATATAAACATGATATAAAGCTTGTAGTTTGTCACTTCCACTCAAATGGATCAACGGTTTTATTCACATCACCTCACACTACAGTTTCTCATCACATCATAACCAATCAAATGCTGTCTTGTACAGAGATGCCCAAACTAGGGCCCACGGGCCCAAGTTGGCCCATGGTAACCTTTGATTTGGCCCACCAGGGAGAATGATAGGGATGGTTTAGAGATTGTCATTTCAAATTTGACGTAACCTTTTATTGGTTTGTTTTATTGTTAAGCTACAAAAAGGCTAACTGAGTTAAATGTTTCAATTGAAATGGTTCAAATGAATCAAATTTAGTTTAAAATGTACATGCTGTCACCCGACGGATAGAGGATAATGCAGAGACTGTGAGTGAATCAAGGCAAAGGCAGATTCTGCTTGACTAGTGTATACAGCACTGAACTACGCTGTTATAAATGTGACTGTTTTATTGTAGTAGGTTATAATTAAAGTTACACTGCATTAGTTAATGCGATTAGTTAATACGGCAACTTTAATGTAATCTAGTTTGGTATGTTTATTTTCGGCCCACAGCTCTCAATTATATTTGGATTTTGGCCCTTCATACGAAAAAATTTGGGCACCCCTGCTCTAGTATCTGACATGCTCCGCCCCTTCAAGATGCAAGCTGAACCATTCTGACTGGTAGAGCTGAGATAAAACAAAACAATAGTGGCTGTTTTTTAAGAAAGACACTATGTCCCACCTTCCTTTCGTGTTTCGGTCAGAATAATTACAAGATCAAACATCGAATAAAAATGCGTATTTCAAAGCACTTCACAGGACCTTTAACATAACTGAACTAATAAACTTTATATGATTGAAATTTGTTAGTTAAACATAAATAAAACAAAAAGAACAAGATTTTTGTAATAATATCAATACATCCAATGTGTTTTAAATGCTTCTCATCTATTGTGTGGAGTATGAAGCTGTGTCAATTTTGCCAATCTCATAGAATTTTACTAATTGAATCTGGCTTGTTCTTCAGCTAGGTATATTTATATCATATTTTTAACTGATTAAATGTAATAGTATTCTATTTTAACAGATTTAGATTGATTCTAAGGAATCTGACAACATAAGGAGTCTGAAATATTGACTCTATTACATTATTCAAAACAAGACTCAAAACTCACTTATTTAAGGTGGCTTTTAATACTTAATTGTATCTGACCTATTGTTGTATTATTTCTTCTGTTGTTTTATTGCTTTTGTTTAATTGTACAGTGTCCTTGACTTGCCAGAAAGGCACTTTTAAATAAAATGTATTATTATTATGATTATTACATAAAAAACTGTTAAATTAAATAAAATTGTAATGTTACAAACAGTCAATGATAAACTTCACCGTGATTCATTTTTTGAGTGTAAATAGGAGTGTATTTTGCATATTATGCTTGCTCAATGAAAATTGCATTATATAATTCACTTCGGAATAGAAGTCGCTGCACACTTCAGATGATAAAAACAGCTTTATTAACAGTGAGAATTCTGGAAAATACTGTAAATAATTCTAAAGTGTGTGTGTTCGTATGTGGTTCTCTCAGTACAGGACTATAGAGATGCCAAACTTTAAATATTACATCGGTTGTGCCACTTTCATCTTTATCTGCATCTTCATCATCCAGATGTTGGTTACCAATCAGTAAGTGACATGAACCCAAGCTAAAACTCATAGACTTAATTCAACACTTAAATGGTTAATGTGTCTTCATGTACTATAATCATTAGTCCTGTAAGTGTACGATTCTTTTTCTCTCTCTCCCTGTCAGACGTAAAGAGCTGGGCTTGGCGTTTGCAGTATTGGCGTGTTTTTTGCTGTTGATTCTGTGCATCTGTTTTGCAGGTCATATACAGGTTAGACCACCACTCCCTTCCTTTGCCTCAGCACACACATTCAGTTAGCCTAATGGTTTTGGGGGTATTTTTGTGGGTCTATCACAATGAAGTCCAGCCCCCTGTGGTTTTATAGATGCTGAAGCAAACAGTCTCTCCTTTGCTGTGTACTGTGCTGTAATGTGGAGAATGTCATATGCTGTGTCCATTGTTGGCACCGACTAAAAACAGACTTGCATCTGCTACAGTGTCGCAAACATAAATACATATAGATAGAATCAGACATTCATTCCCAGCGTCCTTTCTCTCCCACTCAAATACATTGTGGCTTTTTCCAACACATTCCTGCTTCTGTAACCTTGAGTTTTTCTAAAGCTGTTTTTCTTTTCTTTCTCTTTCTCGGTTTTTCAGAGGATGTTTCCAGAGAAGTTAAAGTCATGTACGTGGCTCTCGGCTCTTTCAAAAGCAGTGGTTAAGAGACCTTTTGTGCGCCTCTTATTGGCAACTGTAGCCACCACAGTCATAGTCGTCATAGCCATGTTTGAATTGGTAATTCTCAGCTTCACTTATTATTTTTAGTGCCTTGTACAATGTAACACACAAAACATCAAACAGTCATTGCACAAATGTCAAACTCTGAACATTTTTGCCCATCAAACTGTCCTTTTTCTCCACAGTTTTTTAAAAAAGCTGACAATTTATGTGACATTCAGCGACAAAACAGCAGCATTGCTGATTTGGCTGGAGAGGACCTTCAATATTTGCCTGTGAGTAGCCTGCTAATAGCTACTTTAATTGTTTTTTAATGTATCTAATAATTCATATTATAAACAAACCAACCCCACATCCCACCCATATTATTATTACATTATTGTTGTATTATTTCATTTTTAATTTGTATTTCGTATTTTAAATAAGAGCATTTATATTATATAAATACATTATACAGTTGAAACCAGAAGTTTACATACACTATAAAAAAGGCACATGACTTTTTTTTTTAAATGTCTGATGTAAAATCATACTGATTGTTTACTATTTTAGGTCCGTTAGGATTACCAAAATGATTTACATTTGCTAAATGGCAGAATAATGAGATTGAATAACTTGGGTCAAACTTTTTTAGGTATCCTTTAACAAGCTTCTCACTATAGTTTGCAGGTATTTTAGCGCATTCCTCCTAACAGCACTTGTGTAACTGAGTCAGATTTGTAGGCTGTCTTGCATGCTCATGCTTTTTCAACTCTGCCCACAAATTTTCACAAAAATTGAGATCAGGGCTCAAAACATTCACCCTGTTGTCCTTACAGCACATTTAAACTAGTTTGGCAGTATGCTTAGAGTCATGGTCTATTTGGAAGACCCATTTGTGGCCAAGTTTTAATTTCCTGGCTGATGTCTAGATATATTGCTTCAATATTTTTACATAATGTTCCTTCTTCATGGTGCCATCTATTCTGTGAAGTGCACCAGTCCCTCCTGCAGCAAAACAGCCCCACAACATGATGCTGCCACCCCATACTTCACAGTTGGGATGGTGTTGCTAGGCTTGTAAGTTTCTGTCTTTGTCCTCCTAATGTAACTCTGGTCATTATGGGCAAACAGTTCACTTTCAATTCCATCAGACCACAGGACATGTCTCCAAAAATGAAAGTCTTTTCTCCAATGTGATTTAGCAAATTGTAATCTGGCTTTTTTATGATGCTTTTGGAGTAATGGCTTTTTCCTTGCTGAGTGGTCTTTCAGCTCATGTTGGTATTGACTCATTTTTCTGTGTATAATGAAACTCTCTTACCAGCTTCAGCCAGTGTCTTCACAGCATATTTTGCTTTTGTTCTGGGGTTAATGCACACAGTTTTGCACCATAGCACGTTCATCTCTGGGACACAGAATCCTTCTCCTTCCTGAGCGGTATGATGGCTGGACATTCCCATGTTGTTTATACTTGCATATAATTGTTTGAACTGATGAACGTGGCACCTTCAGGCATCTAGAAATTGTGCCCAAAGAAGAACCAGACTTGTGGAGGTTCATATCTCTCTTCCTGATGTCTTGGCAGTTTGCTTTTCTTAAATACTAATCTACAGTTGTGCCTCCAATTAACTGAATTGTTGTCAATGAGCCAATCAGAAACTTCCAAAACCTTGACACCATCATCTGGGCTTTTTCAGAGGCATAGTCATCTTATTGTATGTAAACTATTGAGTTTTAAGAAAAGTAAAAAAAAAAAAATCTCAAAAAAAATCTCATTATTCTGCTATTAAGCAAATAGAAACAATTTTGGTGATCTTAACTTACCTAAAAGAGAAAAAGTTTAGTCACATTTAACATCTGACATTTAAAAAAAAATTGTTATGTGCCTTTTATACAGTGTATGTAAACTTCTGGTTTCAACTGTATATATTATTACAAACATAGAGAAAAATAAGTTGTCTTAGTATTGAATATTACATTGAATATTGTATTAATATATGTCTTGTTTGGATTGATTTTCCAGTATTTGGTTTACAATTGTATATTGGCACTGATCGCCTGTGGCGTGTTTTTGAGGGTGAGTTTTGAGCTGAAGTTGGCCTTCCTTCTCATCGTCTCCCTTGTTTCCTACACCATCATCTTCTACTCTCAGGAAAATCTGTTCAGCAGCTACAGCTGCCTGCTCTACACCAACCACAGCTGGTAAACTCACAAATACATGTCTTATACCGAGACATTACATACACTACAGGTCAAGTTTGGGGTCAGTTTTTTTTTTCATGTTTTTTTAAAGAAAATGATTCTGTTTATCAAGGCGGCATTTATTAAATGTGAAAAAAAGTTAAATTGGTACATATTTATTATTATTTTAAATAAATGCTTTATTATTGTATGTAGTTTTAAATCAAATTGTTACTTCAGTCATTATTGCTTTTATTACTATAATAATAATAATAATAATAATAATAACAACAACAACAACAACAACAACAACAACAACAACTAATATTGAATATAATATTAAAAGAGTGATTTCTGAAGGATCATGTGACTCTGAAGACTGAAGCTGAAAATTCATCTTTGAAATCACTAGAAAACTACTTTAGAACACTTATTTTATAGTGCAATAACATTTAAACATTTTACAATTTGTACTGTATTTTTGATTAAATAAACGCAGCCTTGGTGAGCGGGAGAAGCTCATTTTAAAACATTTAAAAATCATTCTGGCCCCAAATTTTTGACCGGTTGTGTATTTCTTCTAATATTATTTTTACATTACTTTTGCTGACATTTATTTCTCATTTAAATGTTGTATGATGTAGTAAAAAGATCTTTTTTATGGTTAAAAGTATTATCAGGAATGGAATTCAATATTTATGCATGTAGTTCTGCAATTATTAAATAATATCGTTTGAAGCTGGTGTACTTTTTTGCATTTAATAATTGATCTAATTTGGCTTGCATCTCCCAATCAAGGAAATGAAAAAACTTCATGCTTTTTCATTGCAGACCTAAAGTACTTTATGCACGCTTGCATTTTTCAAATTAGAAATATAAAGCTATAAAATAAAAGAAAGCTATACAACAAATCTTGAGCATTGGCCAATATTGTAATATTTTGTGTCTCAAGTAAAGTCATGTCCAGTGTTTGTCTGTTGTAGTGGCGACAGTCTGATGGTGTGCAAGGCAGGACTGATGAAGCACCCACAACTCATGAGTTGCATCTACATCACACTTTTTCTCTTTACCATGCTGCTCATATCTCGCCAGGTACATACACACACACACACACACACACACACACACACACACACACACACACACACACACACACACACAACACAATTATATACAAGAGCACAGCACTGTCCCAGCAGAGAAAATCATGTCCTCTCTGTTCATCTCAGAACGAGTACTGTTGCCGTCAGGATTTTCTTTTGAAGAACAAGAACCTGGCCGATAAGGAAGAAGTGGAGCTGTGTGAAAACCTGAACCGTCTCCTTTTGGAGAATGTTCTCCCGGCACACGTGGCTGCTCTCTTCGTGGGCGAGAACAAAAAGAATGAGGTGGGGCTGCTGTCCGCTATCTCTTTACTAAACCGGAAATACAAGGTAGGAACTGGCTTTGAATGAGCGGGATGAGCCTGTTTATCACCTCCTTCTGTCTCCCATTCAAGACCAGACATATACCAGTGATTCCCAACCGGGGTATCTGTGAGCACTACGAGCAGGGTTTCCTTTTGTTTAAATATTTAACAAAAATATGTAATGATGTAGTTTTATGGTTTCCAGATATTTAGGAAATTATTATTTAAGAAAGAAAACAAAACATTTCATTAGAACCTTGCAGATTGGCTTGTGACTATAGTATAAGACAAGAAAGGTTGGGAAACACTGCCATATACCACACAGTATCATATCATACAGTATTGCCTCACACCATTTCAATGTAATACTGTGCCATAACAATGTACACTATTCATAGAGTTCATACTGTATTTTAAGTAGCCTCTCAACTATTTTCTACTACAGTTTATACTGCACCTCACTATACTGTAGTTAAGAAAGATTCAAAACTTCAGGTCAGAAAACATACCTGAAACATTCATTCAATGGAGAGTTTGTTGTTGGATTTTCATGTATTTAAAAAAACAGACTGCTATAGTCAATAAGGCTGAATTTATTTGATAAAATAATTATGTCATATTATAAAATATAATTACATTTTAAAATGAAAATATTAGTATATTTTGATCCATCAGAAATCATTTTAATATTCAGGGGTGTGTTTCTGAATACCATCATTAGCTAACTAAGGTCGCAAGTTCCATCGTTACAAACAGTACATACAGTTACATACAGTAGTTTATTAATTTGGCATTTTCCAAATCCATCATTCCAACAAACGTCCGCAAACTGCATTGCAAACTTGTACACTTTCAACTACACCTCTAGAGCTATAGTTAGAAACATAGTTCCTGGTTGTTTCTATTCCCTGTTATCCCCCATTATATATAGTTCAAGTCAGAATTATTAGCCCCACATGTTTTTTTTTTCCCCAATTTCTGTTTAACGGAGAGAAGATTTCTTCACCACATTTCTAAACATAATAGTTTAATAACTGATTTCTAATAACTGATTTATTTTATCTTTGCCATGATGACAGTAAATAATATTTGACTAGATATTTTTCAAGACACTTCTATACAGCTTAAAGTGACATTTAAAGTCTTAACTAGGTTAATTAGGTTAACTAGGCTGGTAAGTTATTGTATAAAGATGGTTTGTAGTGTAGACTATCGGAACAAATATAGCTTAAAGGGGCTAATAATTCGATTTTAACATGCTTTAAAAAAAAATTAAAACCTGCTTTTATTCTAGCCGAAATAAAACAAATGAGACTTTCTCTAGAGGAAAAAATATTATCAGACATGCTGTGAAAATTTCCTTTCTCTGTTAAACATCATTTGGGAAATATTTAAAAAAGAAAAAAAAATTCAAAGGGGGGCTAATAATTCTGACCTCAACTGTGTGTATATATATATATATATATACACGTTAATGGCTTTATTATTTTATTTAATTAATTTATAGGTCATTTATTAGAATGTGTACCTGTACTGTTTATGACATGGACCTGTTGTACACTTTTCAAAAAATAAATAGCCTACTGTAAATTTGGCCTACTACCATTAACGATTTATTAATTTTGCGACGTATTAATTTCTCTCACAAACAGTTAACTAGCCTTGTCTATTTTATTTATTTTTGTCTAATATGTCAGTGTTTTGTTTGTTAAACAATTCATCAGATATCTCAGTACATCTAGTCTTGTGGAATTCCTAATTGAGTGCATTTGGTACACATGTTCTTCAAAAGACTCGCATCATGTATCATATCTATCATTTGTCAGCTGTTACCTCATCATGTGTGAGTTTGTAAATATCCTCTCATGACACATGTTTTGGTTGTTTCTTTACCTGTAAATGATTTGAGCACAGAAGCGCTGAACTCTTCCTGCATGTGTCTTTCTGATGCTCTTCTCCAGGACCTGTACTATAAGTCATACGACTGCGTGTGTGTGATGTTTGCCTCTGTGCCGGACTTCAAAGAGTTCTACACTGAGTGTGACATCAACAAAGAAGGCCTGGAGTGTTTGAGGCTCCTCAATGAGATCATCGCAGACTTTGATGAGGTCAGAGCAATGTCACATCTCATGTCTCGCAACATGTGTTTGTCGTGTTATTCCCTTATATTACACTCCCTTTATTCTTCTTTAATTAACTGAATGAATGGATGAATCACATGGCTTCACATGGGTGTGACCTTAGCTTTCATTTGAGGGCTTTGTTGGAATGAGTTGGCCGTTGTGCTAACGTACACTCATACATCAGTTCAACTGCTTCTTTGTGTGAGATTGAGGATGAAGCATCAGGGCTTGGACTTGTTGGCGATCACCACCTTGACTGACTACACCATAGTTTTGCAAATTAATTCTGGCAGTGACCTGATTCATCCAGAATGATCTAAATATAGGCGCAGTCCATGCTTGGCTTGCTTCACTTATTGCTAGTGTTGAGTTTCTTTGTTATATGACTGCTCCGTGTCCTTATTCTTCTCTCATTTTCTTTATTAAAAGATAACATCATAGCATGACATGCACTCAACTGTTCTCTCCTCTGCTTACCCTCAGTTGCTGTCCAAACCCAAGTTCAGTGGTGTGGAGAAGATTAAAACCATTGGCAGCACGTACATGGCAGCTGCAGGATTGAGTGGACCTCCAGAGCAGAGCAACCAGGTAATGCGGGAAATAAACACCTAGGGCTCAGTTTACCTGATATTGAGTGTTTTCTTCCATTTTGATAACAGTGTAATTGTATATGGAATGAAATGTTTGAGCTTGACCACTTTCAGAGTTAGTTAAAAACATCTAATCAGATTGATTTTGTATTGTAAACAAAGCTAGCCCTCCCTATAAGCTAGGGGTGTATAAATTTGGTCCTAGAGAGCCGATGTCCTGGAGATTTTAGCTTAGATTTAGTGTTTAGACTTGCCTAAACACACCTGCACGGATGTTTCTAGAAAGCCTAATAGGAGCTTGACTAGCTAGCCCAGGTGTGTCCCATTGGGGTTGGAACTAAACTTTGCAGGACACCGGCCCTCCACGACTGAGTTTGGACACCCCTGCTTAAAGTGAACTAAGCAGCCGCCACTAGGGGGCCCCCACAACACTCTAGCGTTGCGAGCCGTTTCCTTGCTGAAATTTTATCTTCAACGACAGTGCTTTAATACTTAAATATTTATACATTTTTACTGGAAAGAAAAAAATCATAATTTTATTAAAGTTGAAATTATTTCTGTGTGAAGGTCCTATCAACAGGAAGCTCACAGCATCTCATTTCTCATATGTGTTCTGTTCTCGCGGTTCGAGTTTGTACTTCCAAGGTAACCTGCAAGACCGACCGGTCACCACAAGAACGCCAATCCGTCTTTCACTGACATATTTTGCACACTGGTAATATTTTTCCTGAGACATGTTTATGAAAGTTATTTCCTAATTGAATTAATTAGCTTAACATAAGCTATGTACCCTGCATCTCAAAAATCTAATTTATAAGACACTAATTATTATATATATATATATAAGGTGATGCGGTGGCACAGTGTGTTGCGCTGTCACCTCACAGCAAGAAGGTTGCTGGTTCGAGCTTCGGCTGTGTCAGTTGGCGTTTCTGTGTGGAGTTTGCATGTTCTCCCTGTGTTTGCGTGGGTTTCCTCCGGGTGCTCCGGTTTCCCCCACAAGTCCAAAGACATGCGATATAGGTGAATTGGGTAAGCTACATTGTCCGTAGTGTATGTGTGTAAATGAGTGTGTATGGACATTTCTCAGTGTTGGGTTGCAGCTGGAAGGGCATCTGCTGCGTAAAACATATGATGGATAAGTTAGGATTTCATTCCACTGTGGCGACCCCAGATTAATAAAGGGACTAAAAAATACAATATATATATATATATATATATATATATATATATATATATATATATATATATATATATATATATATATATATATATATATATATATATATATAAAATAAGAATGAAGGGTTTCTACTCATTTTTAAATTGAAACTGCATGCTTATATCAGGTGGGACATATAGAGCAATAATGTGAATGTGAATTTCAACTCAAATTCATTCATAAAATGTATAAATGATTTAATTGTGTTAACTCATTAACTGCCTGACTGTCCTAACATGTTATTATATATTTAATACTTAAGGGAATGTGAAGGGTGATGCTCTCAATAGAAAATTGGAGATCATAGTTGGAAAACCGGTTGACTTTGTTAAATTCTCCATTTCTGCTGTCCTACTATTATCTAACATTTTTGTTGCCAAATGGAAAGTGGGCAGTTCGAGTATGCCAGTATGCAGCAATCAGCCAGCTCTTCATATTCTTTGGCTTTCCGTGATTCATGTTTAATTTAAATAATTGCAAAAAATGCTTTGTAAATGAAATTGATAGATCAAATTATCTCACACATGCAAACTAAAATAAAGAATCATTCTGTTTTCTAAACATGTTATTGATCCGCTGAACAAGTCATCTATGCTTATATTTCGTTGGTGGCATGCACCATTTCTCCACTGTGTGGATGTAATGACAGTGATGAGCGCTGTTTTATCCAAGGCTCCATTTTTTACTCTTGTTCACCAGAAAAAAAAGCTAAATAAACCTATAAAATAGTTTTTCAAATCTTTTTCTATTACATCCAGATTTGTCACAACTTAAGAGCTATCACTAGCACTAGCACTATCACTAGCTTCTGATACTGCAACTTTTCATTTGTGTTTTAAATGCCACTTGCATGTAATGTAGACATGGCATTATTTTTCAAACTGGTGGATTATTACAATTAATCATTATCTATAAACAAAATGTTTCTGTAGTTATATTTCTATATTATTAAATATGCAATATAAGAATTGCTGTCATGTCTGTTGCATAGCAACAGAACATTTGCAGCATTTTTAAACCTCAAACTTTTGTTTTATTCAGTAGCAAAAATCTTTAATGGCATTGAATTTCAAAAGCCTGAAAGAAACAGAAAATGGACTGATGTTTTTTTTTTTTTGTAATTGTAAGCTGCTGCCTGTAATTACAGTGACAGGTCCTTGAATTAACAAATCTTTTCTTGAATATCAATTACTTTAGATATTTGCATGAAAAGTGAACATAGTTGAGAATTAACATGCTAAAAGTATTTCTCCATTCCAAGAACCTCATGCCAGGTTTTCAATTAGCCTTGACTGTACTATGGTACTGTAAATGAAAAGGATCTTTTCAAAACTGTCCAGCACTTGTGAATGAGGCGCCCTTAATGAATGGCATTAAAAAAAATAGTAGCTTGCATATTTTATAACCAAATGAAAAGAAAGGTTCCTTTTATTTATGCAGGTCATCTACTTCTCTGACCTCTAGTCACCCTGAGTATTTTAGGAGCTTCATAATTACTGTATCTGTGGTGTAGTTTATGCTTGACTAGCTCTATTGTGTTTGCCTCCAGGACCGTGAGCGGCAGAATGCACAGATAGGAAACATGGTGGAGTTCGCCATCGCTCTAATCGGCAAATTGGATGGCATAAACAGGCATTCCTTCAACACATTCAGGCTTCGTGTTGGTAAGTGAACAAAACTCTCAGTTCTCAGTCAGTGTCCATTTCTTACTTACTGCTCGGGGTCTGAATTAATTTGGTGACTCACTTTGCAACCCTGCATTAAAGATCCCATATACTGCATTGATTCAATAAGTTCAATTGTTCTCTGATAACTACATAGCAGATATCTGAGATCTACATAGCAGTTATGTGGCTTAGGGAAGATCAAACATTCTCCAGAGATGATTGTATATTCTCATTTACAGTATCACCCAGTAAAACGCTCCTAGAATTAGAAACATGAATATTATTGAGCTCTGCTGACGCGTAGCTCTCAGTGCCTGCTTTCTCTTTCACTCCCCCCCCCCCCCCCTCGCTCTCTCTCTCTCTCTCACAGCATGATGTACTCTGAAACAAACTTGTGCAAAATAATGTTAACATACTTAATTTGTCAAAAAAATAATAAATTAACAAATGGAGTAGATGCCTTGTTAAATATTTTTAAGTTCTGTGGTGGAGAGGTTTATTTTAGCTAGGAGTGAGTGAGCTATTTAATAAAACCACTAGAGTAGCATATGCTGCTAAATTATTATTCAATTTGACAAAAGAGACAGGCAGAGGTGTATTGTGTTTTTTTTTTAGCTATAATGTAAATGTAAACAGCCAGGATTTAATACCAACCTCTGCATAGACAGATGACTTTTAATAAAAAGCTATTCCTTCACTCCAGAAAAATGACAGTAAGAGCTGAATTCTTAAACGTGCACAATACTCAGCAGTCTACATGAGTTTGTCTCATTACAAAAATATGCAGCAAATTTCACAACAAACACAGTAAATTAACAAAAGAATAAATGTATAATCTCTATATCTCGCATTTTGCATTCTGATGAGCTGTAAACAGTGTTGCCAGATATAGCAGATTTTTTCCAGCTCAAAAGCTGTTTAAATCCTGCCCAAACGCTCAAAAAAAATCATATTTGATTGAATTTTAATTTATAATTGATTTAAATCGAAATTAGCCCAGTTACTTTAACTGTCATGATTTTTTTATCCATACATTAACCAACACCAACAGTCACAGAATCACAACATAACCGGATCATATTGAAACACTGCCCCCTCTCACCCACACACTGCACTTAATCTTGTGTAGATTACACTACCTATTAGAGTAGTTTATGTCTTACTTTTGAAATGGGGTATAAATTTGTCCTATTTGGCACTTTAAATTCTTTTGAACATAATTAAATATTCTGCTTGTCAATCAGACGACGCTTCTGTGTTTGTTCTTGCTGTCAATTGTGGAGAAAAATTATTCATCCAAGTGTTAGGATAAACCTTTAAAAACAGTTTAACTGCATTCACTGTGTGATGCCATGCATGCGAAGGGGAGTCAGATTTGTCCGAGGAGACTTTGATACAACTTTCCTTCACCTCCTCTTGCGGGTAGGGCCAAGCAGTTTGCGCTATGCACTGGTCACTGCTAACTGAATGGAGTAGAAGCACACAGTCATTCATTCATTTTCTTTTCGGCTTAGTCCCTTTATTAATCCGGGGTCGCCACAGCGGAATGAACCACCATCTCATCCGGCACGTTTTTATGCAGCGGATGCCCTTCCAGCCGCAACCCATCTCCGGGAAAGCACACAGTTATATTTTGTCAAACCGCCAATGCCATTTTTTACCCGCACAATCAAATTCAAAACCGCCCGATTGGGCAGGAAACCACCCAATCTGGCAAAACTGACTGCAAACCAATGACTTGTGGAGCCATTGCTTAGCAACACATAGAAAACAATCTGGTACGGCTGCCATTGGCTTTATTCAAAGGGACTGTGCTGTGTCTCTCATATTCAAAATAAGAGTCCCACATACATAATAAGTTTAGATAAACTTAAAATTAGAGATTTATGATCATTGTTGTTCCCTTACTAAAGGAAATGTTGTGGTCAATCAAACACAACCTGGACATTAATATTAATGAGCCCATTATGCAACAGTCTGTGATTTGGCTGATGGTTTCTGATAGCTCAGCTTCTCATGTAGGTCGGGCTGATGTATAACGTGACCTAAAGTGAATAGTAACCATGAGCATTTATACTGTGCTCTAATCAGCCTGTTTTACACTAGGGTTTTACACTTGCAGAATTTACATAAGAACGAGGAAACAATAGTGTCTGAGGATGACTTTATATCCTTTCCATGTACTGAGCTCTTATTATTCGACTATGCCTAGATACAGTTTACCCAGATTTTTAAAGGGCACATTTAAGGGTTAAAAATGAAAACATTACACAAGGAACTTAGCTGAAAATCTCATTGAAAAACAAAGGCAGCTCATATGAGAGATCTCAGGCATCTCCCGCAGCTCAACAATAACAGATGCACTCAGGAACTGGCATGAAATGCTTCATAAGCGCTCAATTTAAGAGTCTTAGTACATATCACCCATCTGTGGGAAAGATCTGATCAAAATTATAATAACAGACAAAAATCCCCTTTAAAAACACATTCCTCAGTCACTTGAGGATCAGAGTCCTGTCTTAATGGATCTGCGTTATGCCAATTATATCTGTGAGCCAGTTATAATGAGGTTCACAAAGAGACTAGCCTACACTAAACAACTGTACAGCCAATAGCCAGCTGACCCAAAACTGAAATGGCATAGTGTGATTATTATTTTACACCTGAGCTGCTCACAATATACAAGTACTACTGCTACTACTAATAATAAATAATAATTGTTATTATTAATAATCTTTACAAGCTGTTGAAAATAATCTAGCAACAAGATATGTTAGCAATCTACTATCAACCATCTGCCACACAATAGAAACAAGATTTGCCTGGTAACCCCAGTGCTGAGTTTAGCCACAAATTTTCTTTAAAAATAGTACATATTGAGTTAAGACTGAATTTAAATGTATAAATATTAATGTCATTTTTGAGTATTTGTTCATTGGTCTGCATATGTGTCCCATTTTGGTATCTATATCAAATAAAATACACAGAAGGGATTTTATTCATTCATTTATTTTCCTTCGGCTTAGCCCCTTATTTATCAGGGGTCGCGACAGCGGAATGAACCGCCAACTATTCCAGCATTTGTTTTGCACAGTGAATGCCTTCCAGCTGCAACCCAGTACTGGGAAACATCCATACACACTCATTCACACACATACACTACGGCCACTTTAGTTTATTCATTTATTATGCCCCTTTTTACAAGATGTAAAATAAGTATCTGACGTGTCTTTGTTTCAGCTCAGAATACCTCACAAATAGTGATTTTTAACTCTTTGGAACTGCCTCTTTTAGGCTTTGATCCTAATCGTGCCATTTTGATGACTATCGCTTTAAATATAAATTAGATTGTGTTGTCAGGCACTCATCACTTTTTATGTGTCGGCAGATAAAAAAAACAAGACTAACAATGGTGGTCTTTCCTCCTCTGATAACATGTACAAAGAGAGAATGTCAATCAAAGCATTTTGGCAGACTGTTTTTATGAAGTGTGATTATAGAAAGTAAATTTACTCATTTTTTACCATTAGAAGCTGGTTATATTCACAGACTGTTGTCACACAACTGTGTTTAAACTCCTTATGAAAGTATTTTTGCATGATAGGTCCACTTTAAATGGAAACAAAGGATCAAATTATCAGATATTAAAAAATGGGTGAAATAATGTCTTAATATTTTATATAAATTGTAATATGATTAAAATATATAATTTTATTAAACTGACTTTTAATTTTAAATGATGACATCTGATGACACTGACAGATGGTAAAATGTAATGGTTTGAAGTATAGTAACAATGTAGTGACAAGATTTAAAATGATAATCGATTAATGTTTTGGGGCTGCAATATGATCCTTATATAGAGTCTGATAGAGAATGATAAAGAATTTATAATTAAATAATTTTTACTCCAGCTATGCCTGAAAAGATTTTTTGGTAAATGGATTATATTTGAATTTGAATTTATTAAATAGGATAGCCCCTTGAGATTAACCATCTCATTTTCGAGGGGGTCCCTAAGAAATTGTTAAACTGAAAGACAGTGGGTGTCTTTTGTAAATCATGGTAAAAACATGTATGATAGCCAATATTAATTATTAAAAAGAAGTTTTATTACATGTTTATTGTTCTGGTGATGCATTTTTGTCCTTGATCCAGGTATAAACCACGGCCCAGTGATTGCTGGGGTGATTGGAGCCAGGAAACCACAGTATGATATCTGGGGAAACACTGTGAATGTGGCCAGTCGGATGGAAAGCACTGGAGAGCTGGGTAAAATACAGGTGTGAATCCATCTTAAAGTCGTTCAGCTCTCTAGATCTGCTTGATAATAATTCTCATTTTTAGATAATTGGACTATTTGATTTTTGATTATAATTTTGACTCATCTTAAAGGTGCTGTATGTAAGTTTTTGACCTATTTAAAGCATAAAATACCATAATGTGTTTGCAGATATTTAAGAAACATGCTAATTGAACATTCTTGCCTTGGTAGAAAACAGCATATTTCATTCATTCTGTCAGGAAGGTTTTCAAAGTATGCGTCAGTGACCAAAATGCGACCTCCGGGGCACAGTAGCAGACTCCAAAATGAGACTCAGATTCAGAGTCCCACATGAAGTGGTTATTAATTAAAAAATAATAGCAATATTATGAATGTAAACATTAGGTGAGCAGGTTACATTTTAACCTCATGTTCTACAACACGCTACGTGATTAGTTTTGCAGTGATTAGCAATTTGGCTGTTTGCACCAGACGAAAGATGACAGAAACTTAAATACAGCCATTCAGAAGCACAGAATAGTGCACTTACTGCACTCCAACAAAATGGTAAGGTTTATAATCTAATACACATTAAACCTCATTAAAATGATTAAATGTACATGCTGAATCACTGATATGTGTTGGCTTGCACTGAGCCACAGTTCTAAAGATTTCCATTTCAAACGGTTTATTTTATTTTGAAGATCTGAGGTGAACTATCTGCTGCTGCTTTCAGTAGTATGGCAATAAATGTCATGTAAAATGGCGTTCAAACTCACATTATTGGCATTTAACACTGAATAAAGCACATGAGGTGTACCTGAGGTGATCATTGTCATTGGAAATAGAAGCTGTTTCTAAAATATATATTTCAGGTGTTGTTAGGACAAAAACTCCTTTAAATATGGAAAATATTCATTCTATCGTGTGCCGTTGCTTTTATGTAGGACATACTTTAAATCAGTCGTAAATCAGCCTTTAGGCTCGATAGTAAGGCACAGTCCTGTTAATGTCATGAATCTGGCAACCTGCATTTGCATGTTTTGAAACAGGAGAACAATACCTAGTTCAACCACTGGGTGTAAAACTTACATACTGCACCTTTAAAAAGCAATAAATAGCAGTCAGTTTTTGCTAAGCATGTGTTGTGTGGCAGGTGACCGAGGAGACGTCAATCGTCCTGCAGAATCTGGGATACTCCTGTGAGTGCCGTGGCCTAATCAATGTGAAGGGCAAAGGAGAACTCAAAACCTTCTTTGTGTGCACAGATTCCAGCAAACAGCAAGGCATCGGTCTGAGCTGAGACGCCGACACCTTCACACAACACACATACACAAACACACACACAGACTCCGGACATATGTGATCTCTGTTTTATTCAAGAATGTTTTATTGCTACTGGATTTGATTCTTTAGAGCATGTCTAAAGAACTGCACATTCTTTCTAACTCTGATATGTCCGAGTTTGTTTTGGCAGCATTTGGAGACCTGAAACTCTCCTAACATACAGCAACACGCACAGCACATGCACGCTTCTCACATGAAAAAGAGCTGAAGTTTGTCATCCTCCTATGGGAAACAGACCACAGACGGTGGGTAAATGAGTTCACCGAAGGAAATTACTGCTTCTCAGTATTGCACTCAGACTTTTTGGGTACCGCTGTCATAGTGGCCTTGATCCTGGTGGATTTACACTGATTTGGGTTGACTGAGCTGGCCGGCCGCTTTTAGTCTCACACAGCCTCAGATTTACAAGCAGAGGGAACACAAGAAGACATGTTAATATTTACAGTTTCTTTAGTATAACATGTACCTTACTATCATCCTTTAAACTTGTCAACTTTTGGTCCAACAAAATGGTGGATGCCTATTCTCGTTTGAATCTGCGTAATGTGGATGATTATCATGATTTTTTGTTTAGTTTTAAGTTCTGCCAAGTGTTTCAAATGCCAAATATTGACATGCAGTGTTGATTTGCTGTTGCCTCTTGAGTTGAGATTGTGGATGTTGGAGATGGGCCTTCCTTAGCTTCATAATATGCTACAGATGAAAATTATTAAGGAATGTTTACATAAACTAGGGAACAAAAGTGAAATGACTGAACTTCATTCATCTTAACATGACATTGTACTTTCATTGCTTTCTCCCATCTTGACCAAACGGCTCTGTGGCTTCTTTCATCTCAAGATGTAAATTCGCTACTGGATGTACATGCCAGTGCATCTAAGCTCACATCGCAGTAAACGAACTGACTTGCCCAAACGGTCTTGCTTCTGTTCTGTGAGAATGCTTATTGAACGTGTGATGAAGGCATAAAGATAAATGTTCGACTGAGATTGCAGTCTTATGCGCCTTTCTGGATTTTGAGTGTTATAGTGTGACTGAATTTACATGGATTTAGATCATGTGCTGCCTTTCTGTACCGCAATGTCTGTGAGGAACAAGCCTGCTGTCTCCTCTGTTTTGTATGCATTGTTACAGAATAAATCATTTTACACTTAATGTTTCCTTGCAGCATGGTTTACACTTGGGTATCAAGATGTGTTTATGTCGATCTGCTAAGTGGACAGTGTTAGGCCCAATCCCAATTTTGTTTTTGTACCCATACCCCTTCCCCTTGGCCCTTAAAACAGAGTGTGAAGGGGAAGGGCTTCAAAATTTACCTCTAAGAATTGGGACAGCACTACAGCACCTGCACACCTCATCATATGTCATCTTGATCTCTTGCTTCATATGAGGTTGATGATAGCAGGGTGCAAAACAGGAAATTAAAAAACTTAAGCTTTCTTAGAAGTTTAAAGGAGAAGACGCACACAATGACAACTTAATAAAAAATTAAACACTTCAGGTAAACACACATTTTGTGTAATTCTATAAGAAAAGTGAACATTAATTTCCATACCCGTTACAATAATTATAATGGTAAATGAGGTCTAAATCTTTTTGGAGTTTGTCCACTTTTGTCTACTTCCAGAGGTAGCCTGAAATGCATGCTTTCACCCAAGAAACACTCGTGGTCAAAAAAGCGACTGCCACCTGGCCTGATTTGCATGCTACCCAGATGGTGGGTAGCATGCAAAACTGTTTTGTATGAGAGGCTTTGTATGAAGGCGAATAACTAAAATGCACAATGTATATGTATATATAATTTTATTTGTTACAACAAAAAAGATTGACTCATTTCTTAGTAGGAAAGACAAACTATTAAAGTCGTTTCCAGCTGTCTTTAAAAAATAAGCTGTCTTTGCGTGTGTTGTAAATAGTAAGTATAACTGATGACAGAATTGTCGTGAGGATGAATTATTCCTTGACACTGGACTCAGTCTGACTACGTGACCAAACGACCTGACTGCGGAAAAAACTGCGGGTTGATTCAGATGTCGTGTCGGGGATGGAGATCACAAGCGTTTTTACACTGTTCTAAGCGTATTTGTGCGAAGAACGGGGGTTATGGCATGGGAGATCAAAACAGGTTTATAAGGGCAGACCGGGGCTGGCGGGCACGCCGTTGCAAAATCGCCCGAATTTTCACTACTATTTTTAACTACCATGTCATTTTTGATCCGCAAAAATAAATTCAAAACCGCCCAATCTGGCAACACTGCTTCTGTCACGCAAAAATAACCCAATCAATGCTAGCCAATCACCTCATGGCATATACTGAACAAAGTTACCATCCAATCACATTTACATATATTAGTGAAGTTGTAGTTAATGAAGGCGGGACCTGGTGCGTCGACGGAGAACGCGGAGGAGATGAAAACTATGTTAAAGCGATTTTCTTACATGAATGATCATTAAAAGGTATGTTGAACAGAACATTATAGCTTAATGAATTGGTTCGGCTCTCAAATAATCGCTAAATCAGTGTTCCCGCCGTATAAAAATACACTTTAAACTGTCACGTAAACACGTTAAATTTACCTCAGGAATTCTGAATCTCAAGTCGTTAGCCAGGTTAGCAGGAAAATATATACAGACGAGCGTTTTGCTCAGTGTTCACAATATATTACAGATAATATTATATAATATACGTGAAGAGAAAGTATACGTTATTGCTTATCTCTCGACAAAGAAAGGGAGATAAATATATGCTTTGCAGTAAAGTTGGCAATTAGTTCCCCTTATGGTAATGATAGGCCTAATTAGCCAAGGTATTTTTTAAATTAACGTTTCTTTAAATTGTGTATTTATTATACATGTTTATCATTTATGTTATATAAGTCTGCCACTGGCAAACATGAAGGGTGATTTAAACAAACAAAACCCTTTAGCCAACGCATCAGTGGCACATGTAATAACGTCCAGAGGTCTTGGTTTCATTTCCTTTCAGGTTTACTCATAATTCTCTCTAAGCATTGATAGGATTTGTGAATCTATCAGAGTGGCACGGCTGCTTCTCTGAATCATTCTCAAGTTTATTTCTAGAATTTTCAAACGGTTTCATTTTCTATTCAGGCATAACTACAAATACTGTTTGCTTCTCGGTGTGTTTGTGTATGTGTGACGTCTCTCTGCACTAGCAAAGCTGTTCAGGTCTGACTACAGTAATTTAGGGAGGATCCAGCAGGGTCATTTTAGTCAGCATACAAAACAGTTTTACGGTTTACTCAGAGCTGATCACTGTTATTGTTCATTCATACACGTGTCATTGCAAACACACACAAATTCTAGTCAGATATATATTATATTTTCATATGAAATATTGTTCATTGAATCAGCTCTTTTTTTGTAAAATGCCAGCAATGGCACAAACATATAAAGTACCTAACCCATACTCATGTTGCATAATTGAAATAATTTAACCATTAGTTTTGCATCTAAAAGTGAAATAATTAACCACAAAAATAATTTAATATTAAATAAAGTAAATTACATTGTTTTTGCTGTTTTATCATATTAATATATGAGCAATTCCATGCAAATGTCAATCTTGCCATGAAAAAAATAGCAAAATAGTTTTGCCAAAATATTTTTGTGTAGGTTTGTATTTTACAGTGCTTTAAAAATACTCAAAAATGTCTTTGTCAATGTTTTCAAACAATTAGATTTGATTTACCAAAGTCACACAAGTGCCAATTTCACATGTCACATCCATAATGAAGCTTTCTCCTTATAAATGCAAAAATGTCAAATCAAATAAAATCAATCACGTTTGTTCTATAGTGAGGCAACTCTTATCCTTTTGATTAGCATCGTTTTTTTTTTTTTTTTGGGTTTCACAGTTTAATTCACAGAATTTCTACAAAGTATGTAGTATACTGGAAACTTGCAGACTTTTTTGTCACATCCATAACGCATGTTTATTTCCCTCATTTAAAGTATAAAAATGTTTACAGCTTGATATCTTTCTGCTCCCACAACTCTGCCTCTAGTTGTTTTGAAAACTATAAAGAGATGTTTCAATATAATGTTAACATATACTTCCTCTGTCAATTTATGTTTTGAGATTTTACTGCAAATGTCACATCCATAACGCTGGAATTGCTCATATGCATTTTTATGGCTCACAAAATTGGACTTACCTTCCCCTTTAGATTAACAACAGTTTGTGTAATGTAAAACTTATCATGCAAATATATTATTAAAATTCTCTATTTATGGTTAATTTATGAAACAATGACAATTGACCAATCAGAACTCGGTATTGTAGTAAGGCGCCACGCTCGAGCGCAATATAGTTAATTGTGTCATTTCGCACGCGAGCAGTTCAGATGTAAATTTTTGCATTCTTTGAAAAGAATAAAACGGAAGGTATGATATTTAGTTGTTTAATATTTAATATATATAAAATATAATATACCTGCCGTGCATAAATGCATTTCAGAACTTAAGCGGTTTTATATTCACTGTAAAGCAAGTCTACAGGGCTTGCTTACATTTACTTTAATGACCCAAGTTTCGCTGGTAATATCGAAGTTAACGCAGATTCTAGGTTTCCTGTTTCTAAAATTAATCATTATTATCCCTAAAATCAAAACGCAAATGATGTCATGCAGTTTCAGGATTACTGTTGTCCAAATGTTGCTCCGTTTTCTCGAAAATGCTTCCAAACAGCTCAGCCGCTGTACATCTTCATACCATGTTTTGTTTATGAATGAATCTTGAGCTTTGAAATGGGACAATGATTCAGTCGTCCATTCACACATTTGTGAATGAATCAGCTGTTCAAACAACTCAATTAAATGAATCATTCAGTGACAAAGACGGAGACTTGACTCCACCTACTGGCGGTTTTAGTTTCAAATCTCATGACAGTTTTATTATTATTTTATTGCATTCATGCCACCTCCTACACCCTGTTAAACAGTCAGTTAATAAATCAACAGTAAATTTACCTAAATGCTAACTTTGTTTTTTTCAAGAGGAATTTTGTTGATTTAATCTGATTATAAGATATTCTTCCAGGTATTATTTCAGTTTATATTAAAAAAAGCTTATGTAGTTGGGCCACATAAGGTAAACAAAGTGTTGTAAATAAAAAGGTAAACCTATATTTAGTCAATCAAACAGTTGCTGGTAGTCAAAGACTTACATTGTCAGCTAATTAACTGACCCATTTCATTTCTTAAAAATGACATAAGATTGTTAAAGGTGGTGGTTATTTAAAAAAGCATTTTCTCAAATCAAAAATGTATTTAGATAGGGCTGCACGGGTTATCGTATTATTGTCACGATAACGATATTTGTGGCCCACAATCAATAATTAAATATCGTTGCGATTTTACAGTACAGAGCCATTATTTGAATGGGTGGAGTTTACGGATTGTACCACATCACAAGCATGAGGTGACTGCGTCTATTGCAAGTGTTTTTTTTTTTTCAAGGAATACAATGTTGATCAGGTAGCCTTTGCTCATGTTCAGTCTAAACTTCCCAAGGTTACACAACAAACCTCTTTAATAGGGCTGGGTATCATTCCAAAATTTTCGATACGGATACCGGTTCCGAACGATACTTTTTTCGATACTTTTATTTTAAGAAATATATTTTAACAAGATTATTTTTTCAGGATGTTTGTGACACTTTTCACAGCAGGCTTATCTCTAAGACCAATAAACAAAGCAACAAAAGCACAAAATGAACAAAGTGTAGTTAACACAATATATTAGTGCAAACAGTTTTAATAAAGTTCAAGCAGTTTTAAGTCAATCAATTTTAAGTATTTGTGAGGCTTACTGCTGCTTAAAGGTTTAGTTCACCCAAAAATCTTAATTCTGTCATTAATTATCTACAAAAGATATTTTGGATTTAATCCAAGAGCTTTCTGATCCTCCCATGGATAAATTATTGAATAAAGTTATTTTTGTTTACTTCGCACACAGAAGTATTCTCTGAGCTTCATATAATTATGAATGAACCACTTTAATCGCATGGACTTATTTTGACTATGTTTTTGGTTCCTTTTTAGGCATTGAAAAATGCATATCCAGTAAATCTAATCTTTCTCCACAGTAGAAAAAGGCAGCAAATCTTTAACAGTAAAATGTGTAACGGCCCTGTGGCATTCATCTTTCCTTTTCTTTGTTCATTTGTACTTTTTCTGCCAGTGTAAATAGATTATCACTTGATGGTCTCCTAATTCCAGGGTCAGCAGAAGCAGAGACTATAATATTAATGTGATGAAAACATGAAAGCTAAACTGTTAATGCAGACAAGGATAAGGACATTTATATAAGATAAGTGTAATGTGAGGTAAACTTCATCATTTACTGTTAACCTTAAAGTATTTTAGTATCAACTTAGCCTGGTATTTAAAGCCATCGAAACAGTACATAACGTTGCACAGCAAACGTTAGGCCAAAAAAAGATTAATAAATTTAGCCCGCACAAACCTAAGCCCCGTTTACACTGTCAGGTCTTGATGCCTAATTCTAATTTGTTGCCTATATCAGATTTTTTTGTCTGTCCGTTTACACGGTTTGTTTTATTGTGACCCATATTCAATTCATGTCTTTACTCTTGCCGTACAATTTACGATGCATGCATAAACGCGGGTTTTAGCATCTGTGCCACACTAGCCACGATGGAAGAAACTGTCTTGTTTATAGCTCTGTGAAATATGCCAAGCATAGTATAAGAAGTGAATGGTTAAGTCCAGATTTTCCCCCATGCAGTTTACGTAATGGTATGGCCCTGATGTGTGTGTGTGTGTGTGTGTGTGTGTGTGTGTGTGTAGTAGATGTAGCCTTTGCCTATGTGCGTGCTGGTGTTGTTGGAGAGAATAAAGTTGTTCTATGTGTAGCCCGCAGTGAGTGTATTATTAGCGACAAAAAGCAAAAGTTACAACACGAAGTTCACCCAACTTTAAAATGATTTTGAGGCGGAGGAGGTGGGAAAGGGCCGTCATCGCAGCGCGCGCTTATGGTTTATATGCTGTCCTCCACCATTCAGAGGAATGTGTGAGAGAGATCTCAGGTCTGGTGGGAGCAAATTGTGGTGACTGACCACTTTCCTCCATGTTTCCACTGTTGTTGTTGTTGTTGTTGTTGTTGTTGTTTACCGCGTCGGAATCTCCACACACGCTCTTCCTTCTACATCATTAAACTGCGGAGAAGCACTACATTGTTACAAATTTAATGATCATCAGAACAGAACACCTCAATAAATCCGATCTGCCTGTTTACATGAGTCGCATTGTCACATATCCGATTTATATCTGATTTATTTCCACATATGAAGGAGACCTGAAACCGATCTTTGAATATCCTAATTCATGCGTTTTTTTTGTTTACACGGCCATCATACAGATCCGATCTGTGTTACATATGAACAAAAAATCTGAATTGGGTCACATTTATCTGCAATGTAAACGGGACCTTAAACTTAACTTTAACGGTACACAAGCAAGAAGTGCTAAAAGTTAACTGATTTTGTATGTCTGTTTGACAAGCTCTGTGCGAGTGGGCGTAACCGCAGTAAACTACTGATTTTCAAGACAGCCTCGCCGCAGCCAATCACCAGCATTTGATCCGGGCACGTTAAGGATGCAGGTTTTCTTCAAGTGGTGATCACTGACGTTGACAATATTAATCCCTTGGGTATCGAAATTTGGTACCAAACGAAAATGATTTTTTCGACACTCTGTAGTATCGAGATGGTTCGGTCGGTGCTTAAAAAGTATCGAACTCGATACCCAGCCCTACTCATTAACCACCTTAGAAGCCATCACAAAATGTCTGTCTAAATGCACTCAGGAGAATTCTGCTTTGCATTTTTCTATGCATTACCAACATTACTAAACCAGACAACATATGTTTTAGAAGTTAACCAAATATTCTCAGAGATTTAGCAGTTTTTTTTCTAACGCGTTTGCCAGTCATGTAGACAGAAGACACTGTATCATATTATTTCAATGTAAAAAAAAAAAGAAGTTATTGTGGCCCTGTTCACGCGGGTATTCAGGTTCCTTTTTTATCAATCTGTTGCAACTTTTATTATTTACAAGAAAAGAAAATGTAATTAATTTTCAGATCCTTTAACTCATTTTATAAAAAGACTAGCGTATTTTATGCAATAATTAATAAAATAGATAACTAATTTTCTTTATTTCCAATTAGACCATGCACTTTATTCTGTTTTACAGTTTTAATATCTATATATGCTTTTTTTAAAATAACATTTGTTAAACAAATATTTTAGCACATCGAAAGTAATTAAATTTCCTGCCTTTTGATTAAAAACTCGGAGCAAAGGATCAGGAATTGATTCTGCGTGCAAAAAAAAACAAAACAAAAAACAAAAAGCAATCATCCAACACATACATTGCTCTCATGCCACGATTTCGAGGATAAATTCGTGCCCGAGTGTTGCTTTCAATAGAAATAAAATTATTTTTTTAAAATTACATACACAAAGGAATAATCGTCATTATTAATCGGGATTAACATTGAGCAAAATAATCGTGATCATCGGTTTTTCTGTTATCGTGCAGCCCTATATTTAGACCTATTTTGTTATTGTGCGTGTGTGTGTGTGTAGCTACAGGGCACCACCCCATAACATTTTTTAAAAATTCAACCACTGAGCGGACCTCTTATTGTTTTCAAAAGTTTCTGGCCTAGACGCTAAAATATAAGATATAAGTTTTAAACACTAGTGTGTTATAGCAGAGACACCGTCAATACATTCCTGTCAACAACAAAATCTGTGTTTGGATGCTTAATAGTCAGACCGTCTCTGTATGGTCTTTCTCTAATCAAATTAATTATGGAGTCCAGACCTTTTGCCACAAGTCAGGCAATAGGAGATTATTTCTGCATTATTCACATGCTAATGTTTTTTTAACATAAATAAAGAACATAAATAAACAAAACGAATTTTTTAAAAAGAAGGACGTTTATTTAAATGGAACAAAATACAAAGAAGAATTGGGGGAAGGTGTGATCCGGACTAAGCAGAAAGACAGCCTGCATTGATGATAGATCAACACACTCCCTCCATGGGTTCACTCAGATCTCCCACTGAAACACACAGAAAAGCATTCGTTATTATCCTCTCAATGTGGATTTATGAGCAGATGAAGCAGTTTGCAAAACACAGTCACCATGCATATTTCTTTTATGAGCTGAGAGTGCTTGTGTTACCTGTGGTCAGGTGTATGAATGGATCCTGAGCATTCGGAAGAGAGACCCCCATGGCCTTTCTGATCCCATAAACACTGCACACGTCAGCAGGGGTCACCTGACTGGTCAGCTGAGCCAGGTTACCCGTAACTTTCTCCGCTGCAAGAAGAATGGTGGGGGTTAGATTTGAAATGTGCAAGTATATCAGCTTTTAAACAGCTGCTGGAACCCACAGATTTGTTAATATGTAACAACACTAACTTCCCTAAAAGTTAAAAACAACTCTAGAGACAAGAGAACTGTTGGAGTTTGTCTCACGCTGCTTAAAGAGAAAGATAAGTGAACCTGTCATTTTGTGTTTTCTTACCAAGCTGCAGCTCTTTGGCAGTGGGAGCCAGCAGACAGATGATGTTTGGTGGCTGTTTAGCACTTAGTCTCTCTTTCTGAACCTTCTGCAGCTCCCTCAGCAACAGCGTCGTCTCATCCAGCTTCTGTTGGAAATGCTCTGCTTCTATGGGAAGCAAAAGGAGATTTTACTGGAATAAATAAATCAGACTGTTGTTTAATAGCTGGAAAACGGCTCATAAGAGATACTGATATTCTGCTGCTGAAGGAGGAGGATCATGATGAATGCAATCATAATAGACACGAAAAATGCACCTCCAAAAATGGCTTATTAATACACCCAGAGCCTGTATTGTTGCAAGAACTCATCAACTGAGTCAAACAGATTTATGAATGAAATCTGTTTGACTCATTAAAAAATTACAGTTATGGGATTCTCACCTTCTGAGTCAAAGCTCTCGGGAAGCAGGTCAGAATTCAAACCTACAGATGTGAGTGGAGTTACGCTATCAGCACTGCTGGGTTCTGACGCAACAACCTACATGCAAGAAAAGGGGAGCATGAAAAAAAGTTCATCTTTGTGTTAGAGATTGTGTGCTTATAGTACCGATAACATGTTTGAGGTTGAGTAAATATTGAATAAATTGTTCAAAATAAATATCAGTAGAAAAAGAAATATAAAAAATAATAATTTTGGTTAAAAACTGAAGGCAATGTTTTTTTCTAATGCTACAAATGCAGATACAGGGTCAATTTCACATCCATATTACACAAGTCTGCATTTATTTGATCATGATGTTTTGATCAAATAAATGCAGACTTGTGTAATATGGATGTGAAATTGACCCTGTATCTGCATTTGTATGTGAGTGTCAACTATCATTACATTTTAAGATATTATCCACTTAGTATTGTTTTCAATGTAATCTATTATTTAGACTTTTCAGCAGAGATTATTCCAGTCATCAGTGCCACAATGATCACAAATCATTCTATAATGCTGATTTGCTTAGGAACCTTTTTTTCATTTATGGTGAATGTTTGATGCTGCTTAATATTGTTTTGGGACCCAAATTGCAACCCTAATTGTTAGGAATGAGGTATATGCACAGCTAGTGTTTTTCAGCCAACAGTAAACGTCTGGTGAAAGGTTTCTGTGACTTTAAAGTTTTATAAGGTTCCTTTTACAGCATCAACTTTGTAATGTAATTGAAATACAATCAGTTAAATAGACTTAACATTTATTTAGTTGTTCAAGCATAAAACGAGATTATAGACCATGTAACCGCTAGTGCAGTCAGTACCAGCAGGCTAGTGCAGAAACTTTATCGAAAATACTGGGGTAAAATAAATTGTCATATTTTATAGAGATGGCAAGGAAAATTTAGAAGAATTTACATTGCACGTTTGCACTACATTGAAGATGATTGGAAGCTGCGCCAGAGATGTCTTGAGACGGCATCTTTTCTATACCAATAAAATTATTATTTACATGAAAATATTTGTTTACAGAAGACTCAAAAAATGCACTATTTAATATATTATGTACAGGACATTTAATTTAGAAGAGATACTGCTTATTTTCTACTTTTGAAAACAACTAATTTTGTTTACAAAAGTGCAAGTTACTTATTTTCACTTTTTTTTTAAATAAGAAAAATTGCCTGTTGGTTTGATTCTAGGCCAAATCACCCAGCCCTATCTTTACATAATATTTTAATGATTTTTGGCATAAAGTAAAAATCTATAAATTTGACCCGTACACTGTATTCTTGGCTTCTGCCAAAAATATACCCGTGCAACAAAAGATTGGTTTCCTGGTACAGGGTTGCATATTACTGATGCTTAGCTTTTCCTAAAAACAAAGCTCTGATTTATTTATATTAAAAAAAAAAAAAACCAACATTTGAATGTACCGACTATTATTTTTAATTCAAAGATCTTACAAAACATTCTTTCTTCCAAATACATGAATAAAACTATGTATTATCCAGTAGCTATGCTATATGGGATTTTTAGACTGCTATAAACGGTGTGTTGAACAGTCGCACCACCCTACTATGGCATGCTAGCTGAACCGCAGTCAACGATGTCCATCCACACAGACTAATGCTGCAGTATGTTCACAGACCACTCACGCTTACCTTTCCTACAGCACCATCTCACATACACACAGGGGGAGGTCAAAAACAACAGCCAGAGTGTGTTTGTGTGTGTCCAGGCAAATATTCTTTCCATTAGTGTGTGAAAGTTGGTTGGTGCTGTTGACACAGCTGCTGCAGAGCAGAGTCTGTGTTCCTGACGCTGCCTTTAAATACTAGGTTTGTGCCTCCACATCCACTCGAGTGAGCTGTACACTAATATGCACTCGTAGACATTTTAAGCAGATCCTTGATTATGATTTTTCTTATTTAACTACAGCTAGTTAGTGTGCAATGTTGCTGTTTGAGCATAAGCAACATCTGCAAATCTGTTCAGTGCAAAGGGAGCTCTTTTACAGGATACACTTCTACAGGTCTACACCAAATGCCTGGTGGCAAATAATACAATGAGCTTTTTTCTGAGTTTGTCACATTACAAAGCATAACATTTACATAAACCCCACCACCAGACATAAGACATGATGTGCGCTAGGTAACCAGCTGACCAATTAGAACTCATTGTTTATTTCTGAGGGAGGGACTTTATAGGACCAGGAATGGAAAAAAATGAGCTGTAAAATATGTGATGTTTATATATATATATATATATATATATATATATATATACACACACACACACACACACACACACACACTTTATATTGTACCTCATATACACTACAAAGCGAAATAGCTGATTGACCATCCATTTAATCTCATTCTGTACATCTGAGAGCATTTTACCTCAGCATCATCTGTTGTGTCTGCTTTCTCTGCAGGCTCTTCTGTTGGCAGATTATTCTGAGGAAAACAAAAGCATCCAATCAACAGCAGATTTAAGTAAGCCGCCCATCTGAACAACAACAAAAAAAAACTAAAATATATTATTTTAGGTGCTTATCGTGCATAAAATATACTAGTAGATTTGAATCAGAAACTAGAAATGCAGTTTTGTGTATAATATAAAAGAATGTTTTTCTTACACTTTCTGTCTCTTTCAGTTTTTTTGAATGTTCTCCGCTCGTCAAAGCATCCAGGACATTATCTGCTAATCTGCTCATGTGCTCCTCAGATTTAGCAAGGTAATCTGCAATGCTACACACACACACACACACACACACACGCATAAAGAATTATTTTTTTAAACCAGAACAATCAGGGTATTTATGTTTGAAAGTGATGTATTGCACAATAGCAAATTCATGTAACCAGAGTAATTCATTCATGTCTGCCTAAAGTGAAATTTCTATGGATGCTGAAATGGTCATAATGTGATGTCACACTCTGCGGTGAATTTGTTAAAAGCACAATTTAGCATAAAATACACAACTGGTCAAAAGCTTGCATATTTCCACAATTAATAGCAACTTATAATTGTTTCAAATTATGAGTTTTAAGGTTTTGAAAAAAATCTTCTGCTCCCGAAAGCTGCATTTATTTGGCTATTTATTTTTTTAAAAATCACATTCACAAAAATTATTGTGAAATATTATTAGAATTTGATGTTGAATATTTTAAAGTGAATATTTTTCTTAAATGCAATTCATTCCACATTTGTTCAGAAGTTATTCTAATATAATCAATTGTAACCTAAAAGTGTACAATCTTTTAAATCAGCTAAGATTTCACACTGTGACGCATCAATCTCCTGCTTACCAAGTGCCTTCTCATGATATGAATTCCAAGATCAGAGTTCTCCAAACTGCCACTTTAAATAGCAGCGAAATGTGAAAGAACTTTGCAGGAGTGTGAATGGAAGTCAATGATATTAAAAGTGTAACGTGACTACAACCGCACATTTAGTCATCCAGAACCAATCAATGGACACATTTTATTATATGGCTGAATCCAGGCACATTCACACCTTTCAGATTCTGGCTGACTGCTGTCTTCCCCATAAAAGGAGTAAATGAGATCGGAGTCTTCTTTGCTGATATTGGCAAAACTGGAGTCATATGTAGGAGCATATGAGGTGAAGGGGCCGTAATTCATATAGGCAACTGCAAAAGAGAGAAAGAGGCATGTGGGGACTTTCACAAATAATATATTACATAACCAAAACATGCAGTCAGACTGAGAGAACTCTTCTATGAAGTCCAGGACACAATATGCAGACAGTCACAAAACATCGCGGGTAAAATGGTATTGAACACATCACAATTTTTCTCAGAAAAACACGTGTCTAAAAGTGCTGTAGATTTTTCACCAAATGTTAGGAACAATCCAAGTAAACCGTACATACAAAGACAACAAAACTAATTAGTTTAGAAATTATAAATAAGACAGAATGTGTCTGTGCAAGTTTTCCACGACATGTAGCGCAAGCTCTGTGATTGGCTTGGTAGCTGTGACCAGTGTGGGCGGGACCAAGAGCTGCGTGAACTCTTTGGAGCGAGTGTTTACAAGTGCTGAGTCCCGTGAATTAGCTCTAGATGGAAACTGTTGTTTTGTGTTTACTTTGATTAATGTTGTTGCATGTCCGCTGGTTCCTGCCTCTGAATGAGCGAGTTTGAGCTACTTGTAAATTAAGGTAGCGTTTAGAAAAAAACTATACACCTGCGTAGAAACTCGACACAGAGAAACATAACCTACTGCCAGCTAGTGTTTCGAAAGTGTTATTGCAGAGCAACACAAACGGCACGTAGAAGTATAAATGCATGACTATGCGCAAAGCAGGTGCCATGGGTCATGCTGATCACTCGACGCAAAAGTATAAACCAGCCTTAAAAGGTTGCAAAACTTTTTTTCTTCACATTTGTTGTTCTTCATTTGGGAGGATCTAAAAACTTTGACTTGAAACAAATGGAAACTTGACACGTATTTACTGCAGTTTTATAGATTTTTTTGCCCTCCAGGCACCAGTCATGTGACTGACAACTATGATTAAGAAAAAAATAAATAAATACAGCCTACTGATTTGGCATTGAATTCTTTCCTATTGACAGCAGGAAGAACGGGATTTTTCTGGCACATAATATTACATTCCACTGGCAGCTGAACCCTGGGTATTCAAACAGATAACATAACACACCCTATCCATGATCTTCTCCACATGACTGAAGGTTATGACACAGAGTCAAGCTCATTCTCCAGAGAGACAGCTTTTTTTAAGAAAACTAATACAGGCATTTGTTTTAATGGAGAGGTTGAGACTGAATACTCCTGGAAAAAACAGGAACATTCAATTAAATATTACCAGGAGTGACCATGTTTCTCTTGTCCTCTTTGAAACCCTGAAGGGTGTTTATTCCAGTCTGCAGCCGACCTCCCATCATGCCCAATTTGACTGGGCAGTATCCTGGATCTAACATAGAAACAGGATTAACATGTTATGTTTATATACATCTAACATTTGCTTTTTCTTTTCAACTGTTGAGTTTACATTATCATTTAAACATTTTCATGAATAACACAGACTAATTGCCAGATTTGTGTTTATTACCCCAATTTCACTCAGCATGTAAATACTTTAATCTGTATTCTGTCTGCTTACTGAAGTGAGCATCTATAACATGTGCCAGTAAAGCATCCCAACAAATTCAGCTGGGGCAAGTCTTCTGTGATAGGGAAGGAGGACATATATTGCAAACTCTGACTCTTGCTTAACCAAACAAATGATAAAAAAATATTATATTAATAAAAACAAGTTAAGATATGCAAAATGAGTTTGCAACTTACCCACTACATACATAAGTTTTTAATGCTTTAGTTTACATCAGATATTAAATAGATATAAACGCTTAACATTTTGACATCACTCATGTTGCCAGGTTAATCATTTGCATACCATCAAGTAGAAGCACTCATTTCAATAAACTAGTTATCAGTGTGCAAAAATATGCCCAGTGCCACTAACCTCCAGCGCTCAGGTCAGCAGGGTTTAGGATGCCCAGAGTGGTTAAACCATCAGATGTCCTTCTCTCAAACTCCAGCTGCTCATTCGAGAGAGATAGAGAGAGAGAAAGAGAGAGAGAGAGAGAGAGTGATTCCTCAGTGAATGACTTCATCACATACAATAACCCAGTTGATGTTCTCTGGAGGTGAACTCGTACCTCACACTGAAGGCTTCTGCTTGAGAGTTTCCCTCCAGACTCCTCAATAATCTTCTTAATCTCCTCCAAGTCTTTCTCTGCTTGGCTCTTCTGAGCGTCATCTTTACTGTCTCTGTTGCACAAAAATGAATGCAATTCTGGATATTTGTCACCAGTACTATTGCCCACAAAATCCTTTAAATGTGAGGCATACGGTTCAAACAAAACTAATCTGAGTGTACCCTGTGGTCAGAGCACTGATTGGATAAATTATAATACGTTTTAAACTGTGAATAAGTTAATTATAGGTCAACGTGTGGTTCTCATGGGCCTGTTCTCAATTCTGTAGCTGACACAATAAGGAAGTGTGGAGGAAGATGCTTCACTTGTCTTGAAACGCTACAAAGGAGGGTGTGTGTTGTAGGAGTGTGTAGCTCGTGCGCTACAGATGGCCTACAAGCCGCAACATGTATAAGCATTCCAAGACTTTTGCCTATTTCATCAGTCATGCAGATTTACGTAGGCAAGCAACAAAAATAAAGAGTAAAACAGAGAAAGACAGGGAACTTGGTAACATCATCATGTCTCACTGGCATCAGCACAGCAGCAGACGAGATGAGTGCAGTTACAAAGCCATTGTGAATGGCTCCAATTATAAATACACATCAAATGTAGATCAGAAGTGCTTGATGATTATTATTATTATTATTATTATTTTTACTGGCTGTATGACCAGTTTGTGTATATTTTTTTCTGGTAAAAAAAACAAACAATTAATGAACTATAAATAATTTTGCTTAACCATGTTTTAGGCCTGATATCAAATGTTCTGTACTGGGAACCTTTCTAATATGCATGTACATTAACTTTTTTTTTAAAGCAGAAAAGAAAAACATTTGTAACATATGCATGTCTTTACTGCCACTATTGTTCTTACATTTTGCCATCCTCAAACATTTAGACTATAGAACATTGACAAGCTTTTATTCAGACATGTTTTCTATAAATATTATGTTTTCTATTTATTTCCAGATCCCTGCAACATTACATTATAGATTTTACACTTAATGCATCCAAAACTGCAGTAAGCTCAGTGTGCTGAATTTTGCTATTGTTGTTTTGATGGCCTAATGCAGGGAATATATCAGATATGTATGTCTACGTGCAGAAAAAGAAAACAATCTAGATCAACCTCAGTGAGTGTACATTTTCCACTGACGTACATGGTGTCGTAAGACACAAATTGAGACAGATGTTTCAAGCACTGTGTTTGTGTATCTTTTATGATACTTAGTTCAGCAGCAGTTGGACGTTCTTAATCCAAGTATTATGTTGAACTTTTGAATGAAGTATCCTGCCAGTTGGCAAGCAATTAACTGAAGGCAATTCTACTCACATTTGGCATCTGCCAAGTGTTTCATATCCTGCCTGTGATTAATAGAAACCATTATTTTAAGAATTCTTCATAATTGTTCGTTTTCAAAGAGACCTCAGGATCAGATTAAATGACAGAAAGCTTCTTGCAAACCTCAATGCAAATTACCTGTAATGATCAAGGGGAATTTAAGCCTGCTCACACCAAAAATGTTAACTATAGTAATAATGTCCTTAAATACTATTATAATAACAGAATAACAGACTTCACAATACATCTTAAAAAACACTGGGAACACTTTCAGACCAAAAATTACAGCCAATTGAAATTCAAGTAACTTTACAATGCACTCCATGCAACCACAACTGTAGCATGTGACTGTAACTTGATCAGTGTCTGCACTAATTAGAGATTTACTCATGGTGTGAATCCCCCTTTATCCTAGTGAATAAATTAAAGTAAATAAATAGGTCTAGACAAATGTTTTCAAGATAACAAGTGAAAAGCTACAACATATGATTCATACCTCAAAGTGTCTTTGTTGCCTACACGGGGAGACTGTGAGTTGTCACTTGTGTCCATGACAGAGGATTTCACTTTGGCAGGGCCTGATGTCCTGGCCTCATTCTCTCCATTCTCTGCTGAATGACCGGTGGACATCTGCAGGCCAGACATGAACTCTATGCTCTGCTTTAAACTGTCCAGTCTCTCCTAAATGCACACAAACAGTCCACGTGTGAGTTTTACATATTTGAAAAGGTCTAAGCGAACAGCCAGAATTCTCTATTAGAGCAACATCGATGACAGGATAATACAGATGACAGCACAACAGCACCCTCTGGTGTTAAATATACATTTAAATGCGAATGCGCAATATGTTGTTCACTCACTTTGCTCAGGATCTTCATGCCGGAGTGAAGGAGTTTCTTTGCTGCTTTGTAGTAAATGGTCTCTGGTTTGTTGTAGATCATAGCGTTTTCACACATCACTTTGAAATCCAGCTGTAGACAGAACATTACAACACATGTCAACCATTTTGTCAAAATAAACAAGACTTCTATTGAATATTTATCACTGCTTAAATGCTGATCGCTGCATGTCACTTTTCAAACAAAGGCAGCTGGCATATTCAATCACACTTCTCTATAGTCTTTGTCCTAATAACATCTGTGATGATCCGATTACCTTGAGCTCCTCCAGTGACCGATATTGCTCCTTCTTCACTTTCTCTTTTATAGTGCTGAAGTCCATGGGTTTCCTTATTATGATAGAGTATCCTGGGGCGATCAGGTCCGTCACGGGGAATGAGAAGAATGCACTGGGGTCCTTCCTGCAATAAACAGCAGCCAGCAATATTTAGCTCAAAATTCACCGTAATTATGTTATTTATATATATATAATGAAAATTCGCTATGGAAATAGGAGACCCATTACTAAGATCTAATGTTCAGAATGATATTATTGATGCAGATTTAGAGTTAAATTTTGCAAACTTTTTGAAAAGAATATATACAAGATCAATACTTCAGGATAGTTTGAAGATATTCTTGAGTATAGGCATGGGACGATAACCGTTTTCAAGGTTTGGAAAAGTCAGGGTTTTAAAACCACCAACATTTTCTGTTATACCATTCCTACGGCATATGTAAGAATTTTTTAAAAACTTTTATGTTTTGTTGTTGTTTTTTAGGACAACAGTATCACCAGCAGAAAAGATCTCCAAAGATGTTGTTTTATATTGTAAAGAAATCAGTGTTTTAGAAACTAATGAAGACACTAGAAGTCAAAGATTGATTTGAATGGTTTAGCCTGACAAGTTTACTGCTCCAAAATACTTTTAAATTTTCCTAAATTAAAATTTGTGTTAAGAGGAAAAAAGTTAGTTTTTTTACCCATACATTTAAAAAGAATGTATTTTGGAGCAGTAATCACAATATTGTTATACTGTGAAACTGTGATTTTATTTTATTTTTTTATTCAAGGTTATCATACCATCACTTTGAATAAATCTGTATCCATTTAAACTATTACCCATTAAAGTAACCTGAAAAAATGATAATGATCATAAATTTATGCAGCACAGCTGTTTTCAACATTAAGAATAATGATTATGCATATTTGCTCATCATTCAGCATATTGGAATGATTCCTGAAGGATCATGTGACAAATATTTAAATGATACTATTTCAGCTTTTCGATCACATAAAATTAAATACATTAATTTTGTTTCAGGATTAGATAAGAATAGTTTAAACTGTTTTGTAAGGAATGAAAATGATTGTGTGTTGTGTTTAGACGAATATGTTTCAGCGTGTAAATAACTTTTGACTTTTTAATCTAATTTTCCTAATTCTGCGACCCTATGAATCATTTTGCCCTTTCCATTGCAGTTTTCATGATTCCACCCTCATTTTTGTCATCAGGCAGACATGGGAAACAGTGATCCTGGAGGGCCAATGTCTGGCAAAGTTTAGCCCCAACTGCAATTACCAATGTCTGAACAAACTAATTAATGTCTTCAGGATTCAGGGAGGGTTTTATTTTTTTTAAAACGGTTGGAGCAAAACTGCAGCAAATCGGTCTAGGGCTGCATTCCAGTCCAATTTTTTATGTTCTTCACTCACTAACTTCCCTCCATCTCTTTCACTCGGATGTACGTCATTGATTGTTACACAAGTGTTCACTACTGCTGGAAAGTTTGAATGGGTTTAAATGGAATGCCCAAACCCCTTGAGTTCTTGGAAACCACACTTACGACTCAATTGCATTGCATTCTGGGACATCTAGGTGCTGGAGTGGACATATGAAGCCGACTCGCTTTCTCAGTCAAAATTGAAGGTCCCTGTTAACTTCCCTCATTCACTTGATAAAGTGTAACACACTTTAAAATAATGATAGGGATTCCCCAAAGGGAGGAAGTGAAGGGAAGTTTGCAAATGTATGCGTTTACAAAATGGACTTGAAAGCAGCCTACGAATTTCGCACCCTAGCTATAAGGCCTACTTCAAGATGCCAAGATTTAGTCTTACCTCTGGAGTTGTCGGATGAGCTGACTTAGGGCCTCTTGTAGGGGAGTCTGCTCTTTTTCTGGGGATCAAAAGACATCATTAACGTAATAAGCAGAGCAACAATATCAGGCCCCAATTATAGAAGAGTGCACAGATTTACCTGCCATTTTGGCAAGTGAGGGGGTCAGAGGCTTGTCCTGGGACACATCAGAGTGAGCAGGAGTTCTGCTGTGCTCATCCCAGTCTGGATCCACAGGCTCTGGGCCCTTTCTTTTTTTGGTCATCTAGACATGATAAGATGATGTAGTATTATGTAAACAACACAAGGAAGGAACAAAACAAAACCGTATTGATCTCTTACCTTTTTCTTTTTGTCAAGTGGTGATACTGGAGGACTGGCTCTGTCCTTCTCGTCCTTCTTTTTCTTCTTCTTTTTCTTGTCTTTGTGTTTGTCATGGTCTACCTGGTCATTATATGCAGTCTCAAGGCCAGGGCTGCCTGTGGTGACTTCATTCCCAGCCACTTTTAACACCAGCTTCAGAGGACGCTCCGTGAATTCTACAATGACAGACACAATTCAGTTTACAAATGCAAGAACTACAGAGTAATACAATCAATTCATATATTAAAACTGACCCATTCATTTCTATACACACTGAATTTGAAACATCTAGTGCCTTTTTCTGAACCACAATGTTAACACAATTTCAGTAAATACAGTTGCTAAATATTATATGAGTAATTTAAAGCACTAAAAAAAAAAATCAGTCTTATTGAGAAGAAATATAGTGTTCAGCATATGCAAGTACAGTCCTCACAAACCTCTTTTAAATTAATATTTTTAATAGGAAGCTATACAGTATTATATTTGTGCATATACATTAGATTATTAAGTGCTGAAGCCAAATCTAGAGCTTATATAACAAAATAACTTAAGATAGCGGTCCAAAAACTAGAACACCCACATTTATATGTTAGAGAAAAATATTAAATACAAATTTAAAAATCAAGTGAAGGAAAAAAAATATATAGAAAAATTTAGTTGAAATTTTATAGGTTGCAATTTTGTTTTTGTAATATTTTGCTTGACTTGTATCTTCGTTCAATTTCTAAATATGTTTGGTGACTAAAATATTATTTTAATAAATACATCTGTTTAATAAATCTGTTTTGTTTAAATGCACAACTAAAATACATGTCTATATTCACAGAGAAATTGATAAAAATACTCATTTTCAAAATGGGGTGTACTCTATTATGCTGAGCACTGTACTGAGCACTTTGACGAAAAAAGTGTGGATTTAAAAAAAAAACATTTAGAAAGCTTTTTTTTTTTTTTTTAATTTCATGTTTTTAAAGAAATAAATATTATTGTTATTTAGCAAAATGCATTCAATTGTTGAAAATTAACTGTAAAAATGTAAACCCCAAATAAATGTTATCCTCAAATGTTTTGCAGAAAAATAATTAGCAGCACATTTAAAAAACATGGATAATAGTGCCATAAACATCAAATTAATATCAACACAATAGCACGACTCCTTAAGGCTCATTTGACACCGAAGACTTTAGTACTGCTGAAAAGGAACGAGTCATCATGTATAATGCATTATAAATAAAATATGAATATTATGTACATTTAAAAGACCTTACAATTGCATGTGTCGTTGCAAGCACGTTTAGTGTTATGAAATATGTGATCTCTTAAACCAACGTTACAAAAAAAAAAAAAAAAAACGTGCCCAATGCACTTATGTTGTTCTAGCGGCAATTATACTTATTATTATACTAAAAAACAAAAGTAATTCTGGTTATTTTGTCTTAATATTTTGAGCAACAGCTGCTAACGCTAGTCTTCTACAGTAAACTAACTTAATTAGCCAGCTAGAACTGCTAGCATAATAGCCTTTCAGATACTCTACCTGGAAAACTCAAAATATACAATATATCCTAACACACCCAAATCTCATTATTATTTACTGTAACGTAACATCAAATATATCAGACTATTATTCAGATCATTGTGACAGCAGCATCACAGTCTGAGGGATGCTTCATGTGAGTTATTCAAAGCTGGCTTTAGCCAACAGAAACGAATCCAACCATATTAATGAATTGTGAGTGACCTACCGTCGTGTGTGTGCTTCTCTGATTTGTGTTTCTTGTGCTTTTTGCCCATTATTTTAAGTGAAGCGGGTGGTTGAGTCAGGTCAGCGCTTGACCACTCTGCTCTTTGTTTTGTGTCGGTAAAGATGACTAGAGCGCCGCTAGTGAGCTGCAGGATTCAGACAGCGGCGCCTCGCGTTCGGTGGTGTTGACTACAATTAACATGTCAACCTTTACACATGTTCATCTTTCACATTAAACAGGCTGTATATCCATAAACAAGTACTGAAATACAGATCTGTTTAAATATTTTTTGGGGGAAAAAGAGTAGAGTAAGACCATTCACAAAAGTTCAGCTAACTTATTTCTGCTTGTTACCAAAATAACGTTAGACAGTGTGAAAATATATGTTAGCACACACCAGCTGAGGGCGCTGTAATACACACCGATCTGCTTTTCTCACGGTTGCTAAAACTTCAGAAGATGGTATTTTGTTCATATTCATATATATATGACGTTTTTTGTGATTATTAAACAAACAAACTTAACTTTTTCTGTTATCATTTCACGAGTAACTTAACATATATATATAACAAATCAGCACGTGCTTCACGGGGGATTATTTTGATTATTTTTGTTAGACCCGCACACGTTTCAGCCAATGAATTTTTTCAGCACACACGATCTAGGCTGGGGCGAACCATATATAGTTAATGACGGATCAGTCTTCTTCCATTTTTTTCCTTGTTTAACAACGACTAACTCCTTAGGAGCATTATCGCCAACTTTTGAATTTCACAAATATGGCGATCGAGACCGTCCGTGCTACAATATCCATTCATTAATATCTATGGGAAGCAAGGCTAGTAAACGTATGTAAACTAGAAATAGGCAGGAAAATGGAGCTAAATACGCGACGTGACGTGATGATGTAATCAGTATGCCAATTAAAGCACGACGTCATCTAGTGACCTAACTTTTCAATCAGGCTTTCATAATTGAAGGAATTTGGCAAATTTTATACGGATTCCACGCAGACCATTTACATTTTAAAAAGAGAGACCTTACTAGTTTCAAGGTAATCATACTTATTGTTCATTTTAAATAAAATAATAGCTGATTTTTAGCTGGTTGACAAGCCTGGTTTTAGAGAGGTTTTTCCCATTTCCAGGCTGGTTTCAGACATTTTTAGCCTGGTCTTGGTTAGTCAGGCTGGGAGACCAGCCAAAACCAGCTTTGTCTATTAAAAAAGGCTGCTCAAGCAGGTTTTAGCTGGTCACTTCCCAGTTAAGACCAGGCTAACAATTGTTGAAACCAGTCTGCAAATGGCCCAAACCTCTAAACCAGGCTGGTCAACCAGCCAAAAACAGCCCACCAGCTTAGGCTGGTTTAAGCTGTTTTTCAGCAATGTGTGAGGCATGTTGTACAAAGCTCTAAACCTCTAGTGTTAGATTGCTTTGCACACACAATTTTAAAGGTAGAGTTATTATCACACATCTCCGACTAAAATATATATATATTAGAATGATGACATCATATATAAATTATACAATAATAATATAAAATAAAAAAAGATTAAACGTCCTTGTGCTCAAAATAAACAATTATTGATTATATACTCCTTGATTATATGGATTTTTTTTAATTGTGTGAGTTGTTGAAAACAGTTTGTGCCAGTTTGACATCATCGTGAATATCAGTATATGGAACAACAGTGATATAAAAGAAAAATGTTCAGAGTTGTACTGTCTTTAATTCAGAAATGAAGGCAACATACAGTACACTTGTACTGTACACATATTTCGACCACTATTGAAAATGTCCCCAGTTTTTCTTTTCAGAAATCTGGTCACCTCATGCTACTGTGGCATCATAGTCATTGTTTTGGTGTGAACTTGTCACTTACTGTTTGTTAGTCATGTCTTTTATGTGGCAGATTATGCATGGTTTCTGAAAAGTCCACATACCAAAGCAGTATAGCAAAAAAAAAGTGTTTCCCGTCATATGCAAGAAATGTAGAGAACTGTAAACAGATGCACTTAATCCACTGGCATGTTGCCTCATCCCACCAATGAGAATATATTGTTGCAGCTCATATAAAAGTATATTTTTATTACACGTTTTACAATAATTTGCTGTTTATATTTTAGTGTTAAAGGTAAAATATAAAAGGTCTTTGATACGTCCCAGTATATGTTACACTATAGTTTATATAAGGAAGCTATTCACTGTTCACTTTTAGCAGTAATATTTAAACCTGTAATCTTTAAACTTCGTTTAAATCTTCACTTTATGTGTAAAATGACCCTTGGCTCAGAATCTGTCTTTTTTCTGGTATGGCGTAGGCTTTCCAAACACAGCCATTATCTCTAAACTGAAACTCCCTCAGGCTGTTCTCCAGGCAGTCTGTGATGTGATTTAACTCATCTCAGCTCGTCTCATATACTGTAGTCTTCACTCTTATCTCTCATATAAAGCCACTCGCTCGCACATACACACACATTGACTGAATTGGCCATATAAGCTATGCTGTATCTGTTTGCAACAGGCCTTAAATCTGAAGGAAGCTATCCCTCTTTGAACAGACACTTAATCTTCTTTTCCATCACATACTTTTTGTAATGGCATTTCACACTGGTTTTGTGCTTGCTTTGAATTTGTTGAATAACTAAATTTTACAGTAATCACAGTTAGAAATGAACCACGGCATTGTGACTATTTTAAAAGCATGGCATCCATGTTCCCTTTGCTGATACAAAAAAAGTGTGCACTGCGTAATTTTGCATTATAGGCAGTTAAAGGTTTGGAGACACTCTTTCCCTCCAGTGTTGTTAGCTAACTGAAAGATTAAAATGCTTTTAATTACAATAAAGCTGAAATAAAATCTAAAAATTTGATGAAAACATGACTTATTAAATGTATTAATTAACTATAATAATACGATACATAATAGCAATATCAAAATATACATATAAATACAATTAAACAGAATATTAAAAAATATGAAAAATTACTAAAATATTACAAAGCTAATAAAATGTAAATGAAACTGAAAAAGAACTGAAACTGAAAGCCTTCACAAATGCTATATAAACTAAATTATAGAGCACCTATGATGAAAATCATCTTTTGTAAGCTGTTTGGACAGAACTGTGTGTAGGTGTAGTGTGTCCACAGTCATATTGGGGTGATATAAGGACAATAAGTCTTTTTTTTATTTCCTGACATTAAAGGCATAGGCAACAAAGACGGTCGACCAGCCTGGTTTTAGAGGGGTTTTGCCCATTTCCAGGCTGGTTTCAGACTTAGTTCGCCAAGCTGGGAGATCAGCCAAAACCAGCTGTGTTTAGCTTAAACCAGGCTGGTCAAGCTGGTTTTAACTGGTCATTTCCCAGCTAAGACCAAGCTGAAAATAGATGAAACCAGCCTGCAAATAGTCCAATGGCCCAAATGTAAAAAATATACATATAAATACAATTAGATAGAATAATAAAAATATGAAAATTACAAAAATATTGCAAAGCTAATAAAATGTAAATGGAACTGAAACTGAAAGCCTTCACAAATGGTTATAAAATATATTAAAATAAGACTCTCACACTTGCAAACAACAACAACAACCAAAAAAGGCAGAAATGGCCTTGAAGTTGATATGAAATGGAAGTTAGTTAGCCTTCTCTATTGTGACATTTAGTGAAACAGCTTTTTGAACAAGAAAGAAATGAAGAGGAATGTAGAAAATGTATTCTTCATGAATAGATTGTGTCTTTGGATCATTTGGATTGTTGTTTCAAGAAGGGAGGATTTTGTAATTAAAGATCAAAGGGCATGTGAAAAAATAGATAGCTCTGCATGAAAAATAGTTCATAATAAATATGGCAAAGTTCCATTAAAATACTAATTAAAAACATAAATGTCAATTTTGATTACAAGCTGATTTAAATTCTTTAAATTCTATTTTCTGTACACACAGAGGGACCGTGGAGCCAAGGCATTACATTTATGAAAAACTAATGGAGTTTGACGACCAAGAGATCCAATAGCACAGTTGGGAGGTGGGTCAGTTTCATTCACTCCATCAAGCCAATGTGAAAACAGTCCCTTGTATGGATTTCTCATCAAAGCAGCCACAAACCCTTAGAGACAATCATCACATTTTGTTCCTGTGATTCATTTCACTGTTAATATCTAACAGAGGACCGGTCTTGATTTTTCACTTCGTTTTGGACGTAAAAAGGGCCCATAAGGATGACATGACATTTTTGGTATCAGTTACACTGACGCACCAGAGTATGCACAATCATCTCTCAGAGTTCCCTAAACTGTAAAACCCATTTGCTCTGTTTACTCAGCTGGTGTCTTAAGAACCAGTATATCCTGCCATTTATTTGACTTGATGCAGCATTTGTTTTCAATTTCCACATATATGCACAAAAACCACTGCGCTTCTATTAACTCGAATGACACTAGCCCTATTTTTGTATGCTGGACCTGTACCATGGGTGAAAAGAATAATATCTGGATTTGCTTCAGATGGATTTCTAAGATTCTTGGTCAGGTGTTCTTTGAAGTCCAGCCTGAGGTAACTGTGGGTCTGCTCGCCTTGGCTGTAGATTTATAGCGATTTGTTTTAACGTGGCAGGTTAAAGCTAGGGTCCTGGTTCTGCTTAGGACGGTAACTGTCTGTGTCTGGTACTCCTAAGCCTGCATGGAGACAGACTCCTTCATCAGGTGTAGCCGAGGTGCATTATCTGTCTCTGCTGACATGAAATCTTAGAGCTCTGCTCCGTCAGGTCTTAGTTTACCTTGGCTCCCAAACATGGGACTCTCCTCCAGCAGGAGAAGCTATCTTTAACTCGTTCCCAATCAGATGATAGTGGATTACACATTCAAAGTGATTCATTACAGCAACACTGCATTCCGTACCCAAGCTGTGAACAGAATTAGTCTTCCTCCCTTACATTAGACTGTCATAGGGTCTAATGTGAAGTATTAATGTATTTTAATAGATTTTGTGCATATTTCTGTTATAATTATATCCTTTGTAGGCTTTATATACTCAAAAAAGTGACTTAAATTGATTTTAAAAATGATTCAAATGACTTAAATTGCTGATTGTTCAAACTACTTATTTAAAATCAGCTGAAACAACACAATTCTTGAGTTTTTTAAGGGACAACAAAATAGTTTCATGCTCAATCCACTTAAACTTGTAAAAACTTATAAGCTAACTTTATTTCTTTATGGTGTTCCAACACAAATCGATTATGTAGAACCTAACATTTCTTTTACAGTGTAATAGTAAACTGTGGCCATTCTGTCATATTTTAATAACCAATGATCAGAAGTGTGGAGGCATGGTGGCTCTGGTTAGCACTGTTGCCTCACAGCAAAAACGTTGCTGGTTCGAGTCCTGGCTGGGTCAGTTGGCATTTCTGTGTGGCATTTGCATGTTCTTCCTGTGTTCACCTGGGTTTCCTCCGGGTGCTCTGGTTTCCCACACAGTCCAAAGACATGCAGTGTGGGTGAATTGGATGAATAAAATTGGCCGCAGTGTATGAATAAGTGAGTGTATAGGTGTTTCCCAGTACTGGGTTGCAGCTGGAAGGGCAGCAGGTGTGAAATGTATGCTGCAATAGTTATATAGAACTTATAGTGGCCGCTGAAAATAAATGAATAAGCAATTATGCATAGAAAAGAACAACTGAATTAAAAAAAGTATGTATGTAAGGTTCTTTCACCTTGGTTCGTGTACATCAATTGAATTGTTGAAGGAGACTGTTCTTCATAAGTGATTTTATTCAGATGTGCCAGGACTCAAGTCTGTATGACTTTGTATATTTAGTGGACATAAAGACAGACATTTGAAGAAGACAATACATTTGGCTTTACATAAGTGCATGCATTCCCTGTTAATAATTATAGATTAATATTAGCATGAAGCTATTTAATTTGTTACAATATATTTGCATGGAATTAGAATTATTAGCCCCCCTTTGAATTTCTTTTGTTCTTTTTTTTAAACATTTCCCAAATGATGTTTTGCAGAGTAAAAAAAATTTCACAGTATGTCTGATAATATATTTTCTTCTGAAGAGGGTCTTATTTGTTTTATTTTGGCTAAAATAAAAGCAGTTTTATTTTTTTAAAACACCATTTTAAGGTCAAAATTATTAGCCCCTTTAAGCTAGATATTGTTTCGCTAGTCTACAGAACAAACCCTCATTATACAATAACTTGCCTAATTACCCTAACCTGCCCAGTTAACCTAATTAACCTAGTTAAGCCTTTAAATGTCACTTTAAGCTGTATAGAAGTGTCTTGAAAAATATCTAGTCAAATATTATTTACTGTCATCATGGCAAAGATAAAATAAATCAGTTATTAGAAATGAGTTATTAAAACTATTATGTGTAGAAATTTGTTGAGTGACTCTTCTCTCCGTTAAACAGAAATTGAGAAAAACAGTAAACAAGAGGGCTAATAATTCAGGGGGGGCTAATAATTCTGACATCAACCGTATATGTATATATATGTGTGTGTGTGTGTGTGTGTGTGTGTGTGTATATGTGTGTATATGTGTATATATATATCACAACCAACCCTTTGCATTTTGGTGGAAGGTTGCTGATTATTTTACAGCAGTTTATTTGAGATCTACAGTGGAGGATATCATAAAAAATGAATAATGATTTTTGTCAGTCTGTTCCTCACATGAAACTATCATTTGACTTCAAAAGAGATGAAATACGGCACAGTCATATGGACTTTTCTGGTGCTTTTGTGTTATTTTTAGAGTTTGACAGACTCGCATTCACTTTCATCAAACTCACGCTTCCATGGAAGAAAGAAAGCCATACAGATTTGAAACAACATGAGGCTTAGTAAATGACTGAATTTCCATTTTTCTGGTGAACCATCCTTCTAAAGTTTTCTCCTAACTCATGTCAAATTTCTGCTCATTTAACCGTGATGAAGAGACTGAAACATCCACATGAAACATACGATCACAAACACACATGAAAGTCCCATACCAATGGAAAAAAATACTGGTAACTGCTGCTGCCTGGATTGAACTGACATTTGGTCTCATCCACTGCCCTCCTCAAAGGAGAGATCATCTTTTTATCTAGCCAACTCACAGTAAATCAAACCAGAGCACCAAGGATGGGTTTCAAACTTAAACTTTTATTGTCATTGTGAAGGATAGTTATGAAATACTGTATAACTTTTACTGCTGTTAATATGTCTGCATCATGTGAAATAGCAAGGACATTTTATATAAATCTGTACAGTATGCATAATGTTTTTCCCAAATCAAAATCGTTTGGGAAGAGTGCAGACCAGCTGCCATTTTTCAGTGTGAATGTTTGGGGACCACCTCTCCCAGACTAATTTATTTTCACATTTTCATTTTCACATGAGACACTGTGGACCTACAGTAGATGGTATGTTGGGTATTAAAATATTTATCAGCTCAGTAATTTTGACAAGTGCATATAGAATAACCTTGGTACACATCATGCCCTGTAGTACCAATTGAGCATTGTTTAAATGCTGTTGTTGTAGACGGTGGCATTGCATGGTGAGTATTGTTTCTGTCCATGTACTCACTGTGGCATGAGCATTGTTGCTGACCATGTGCATTCCTTTATTGTATATGCCCGTCTTGAACTTCCTACTACTTCACAACAGGATAACACGGCATGTCCGAATACGCAAATGGCCTCAGCAGTCAGCACATCAACAGCAGTCCAGTGGAGAACATTTGGCATGTGCTGGATACAGAGATGTGTATCAGCTGACAAATCTACAGCAACTGTGTGATATTGTCATGTCATACACGTTTATCCAAGTTTTTTAGAAACAACAAATATTGACTTGTAGTTGATCATTTGGTATCAGAATTGGCTTATATGAAAGGCAAAGGCCTCTAAAAATTAAATATGATTATGTCTTGATGTTTAATGATTTAATTAGGACAGTAAGGTCTGACTTTGCGTATACAAAAGTCTTGTTACTTAACAGAAATAATGTACAGTATAGAATATAAGGTCATGGTGCAGTGGAAAAAGAATTAATGACTTATATGAGCTTGGAGGACTGCATCCATACATCTCTGCAATGACTCATATAACTTATTCATAAAGTCATCTGGAATGGCAAAGAAAGCATTCCTGCAGGACTCCCAAAGTTCATCTAGATTCTTTGGATTAATTTTCAATGCCTCTTCCTTCATCTTACCCCAGACATACTCAATAATGTTCATATCTGGTGACTGGGCTGGCCAGTCCAGGAGCATCTTGCTAGGCGACCAACAAACATTTTCTCAGAGGATGACAAGCTCACAAAACATTGCTGTAACTCTGATACAAGTTTTATTTATAGAGAAAAGCACTGCGATGTTTGGGTGTTCTGTGTTTGTCTGGGATAATTAGTCTTAGCGAAATATGTATATTCCACACAAGCTGAAGCTGATCGGTCAGTTCTTGTCACGTGACTCGCGGTGCGCTCACAGGATTCATTCAACTGTATGCGTCTGGAAGGCGCGAGCGCATCACGCCGCTCGTTTGCGCACCTCCATTGGAAACAACTCTATGCAAACTCTAAAAAAGACGTGATTTGCAAACAGCTGCTAAAAAGTTGCCGTCATTTACGATCTCCACCAGTTGATATTCTTCTTGCACAGCCATGCTTGATTCACCTGATTTGTTGACAAATGTGTTGCAGATCTATTCTTTGGCAGTTCGTAGGTCATTCACTGGGCCTTTTCCCCTTAGCAAAGAAACTTTTTCCAAAAGACATCAGTTTCTTACTCATTTTGCTGCTTGTGGGTTAAATTTGGGGACTCAATTGACCGAGATGTTGTCGAGAGATTACGGTCATTTTTCAAAATAAAAGACTTTTCAAAATAAAAGACTCAGATAATAAATAAAATGGAAATAATTAATGATTTCCTGTGTGGCCCGGTACCAATTGATCCTCGGACCGGTACTGGTCCGCAGCCCATTGGTTGAGGACCACTCAGCTAGAACACAAGTTATTATTTGTTGCTTTTGTCAGGTAGTGTATGGACTTAAAGATTCCGTGAAATTAAAATAAAGTTTTATAGATGTTTGTATTAGTATGTTAGTCTTAAGGATGTCTAAAAGATGTCTACAGCTTGCAGTTTGAAAAGTTTACACAAACTGTGATGCAGTCATTGGGAAACGTTTTTAACACACACAACGCTCTGGTGTGCTTCAGTCTGCGACTCGCTGTGTTTATGGTAAAGACGAGGGCAGGAGAGGAAGAAAAAAAGAGGCAGAGAGGTAGAGGGCGTGAGGGAGAGGCGGACAGAAAGAACGGAAAAAGTGGAATGAAACATACGATCACAAACACACATGAAAGTCCCACACCAATGGGAAAAAATACTGGTAACTGCTGCTGCCTGGATTGAACTGACATTTGGTGTCATCCCTCCTCAAAGGAGAGATCATCTTTTTATCTAGCCAGCTCACAGTAAATCAAACCAGAGCACCAAGGATGGGTTTAAAACTTACCAAAGGATGTCTAAAGCTTGCAGTTTGTCATTTCCGCCTAAATGGATCAACATTTTATTTAAACGTTACCTCATAATTCAGTTGCTCATGAAATCTTGACCAATCAAATGCTCTCTAGTATCTGACATGCCCTACCCCCTTTAAGACACTTCTCATTTCCTTTATATGATGTGATTAAACTCAACCACTTTCACTTGCAGAGCTGTGATAAAAACAAAATGGCAGTTTTTAAAGGGGAGGAGCTATTATATGCCTCGCCTTCTCTTCATATTTCAGTTTAGATTACATCAAATTTTGAACAAAAAATACACGTTTCAAAGCACTTCATGAAACTTTTAAATCCTTGAAGAATGCACCTTGTTCCTGCACTCTATTGAAAACAAACCAATGGCGACCAAAACTGTTTGGTTACCAACTTTCTTCAAGTATATTATGTGGTACATGGAAGAAAGTACTAGTTTACAACAAGGGGGTGAGTCAATAATGAGAAAGTTACTATTCATGGAGGATAACATTTCGAAATCCTCTTTAACTTTTCAGATGATTTACTTCTCCCATCAAACAATTTTGTGTTTGATAGAAGACTAAATTTGGGCTGTCAGTGAAAATCTAATAGACATCTAAGAGTAGCCCAAAACTAGACTAGTCGTCAAATAGACAGATTAGACAGATTTACATGTGTAGTCATTCATTATTGTTTATTTGATGGCTAGTCTAGTTTTGGCCTGTTCTTAGATGTCTATTGGATGTTCACTGACAGCCCAAATTTTGCCTTGTTTTAGCCAAGACGGCTATGTTTAGACGTCTATTAGACATCTTTTAATACTTTATCTTTAATACTTTAAAACTTCAGCTGGAATATAATACTAGATTTCAAGTTTGCAGGCATATCATTAGATCTTTAACAGACCATAAATGCCAGTAACGTAGCATCATCTCATGTCGTCTGAAATCCTGGTGAAGTTTTTCCTCTCTCCACAAGAGGTAAACAGGCCTCAGCAGTCTCTGCAATAGACATGGAGGATAAAAGCTAAAATCAAATAGACTTCTAGGTCTGACTTTCCGCATGCATCTGATACCCTGTCATTGTCAGCAACTTCCATTTCCAGTATGTCTCTGACACACCACTGTTCTCTGATCCAATTACTCTAATGAATATTTCATTCGGCTTACTTATTGTTTTTGTAGCATGCTATATCTGATGTTTAAGCTTCTTTAATGTATTATTCTGTTTTGAAGGTCTCTTTATAATGGAAGTAGTGGGCTTTTAAACAGCCTGTTCTGATGAGAGACACTGTGGGGGAGGCATACTGTGTGTGTGTGTGCGTGTGTGTGTGTGTGTGTGTGTGTGTGTGTGTGTGTGTGTGTGAGATGAAGAAAAGAAGGGTGGGGGGTACTGATAGCTGTCGCTCGAGGCCTTTCTTCTCTGTGAGCCTCTGAAGGCAGAGGCCCTTTGGAGAGGAGAATTCACAGGAGAATAACCGTTCAAAGCCAAGGAGCGCCATGATGGTCTTCCACCAGATTCAGAGACGTTTGAAAAGTTCACACAAACTGTGATGCAGCCATTGGGAAACGTTTTTAACACACACAACGCTCTGGTGTGCTTCAGTCTGCGACTCGCTGTGTTTATGGTAAAGACGAGGGCAGGGGTGGAAGAAAAAAAGAGGCAGAGAGGTAGAGGGCGTGAGGGAGAGGCGGACAGAAAGAACGGAAAAAGTGGAAAAAGACAGATTAGAAGGAAAGGCAAGCTGTGACCCCAGCAGCTCACACTATAAAGGCCGCTCGCTGTCATTCTGTTTGAAATCTCTTTTAACTCAAATAATCAGAAGCCTCAAAGGGAAAAGTTGCATATCACATGATTTCTTCCAAGTCTCTCTGCTGAGACACATGTCCTTATTCAGTAAGCAGCAAAAGATGCCATAAAATCATGGATATGGATAGGGATCGATCTCACACCTTTACATATCCTTATTCCTCTTTACTGTAGATATCACTAAATGTCATCTCAACAGTTTTGGATTATGTAATTTTGATCTGCGAAATTAGTTTGTACTTTGAATAGTGGATTAAAAAATTATTTAATTAACGTAATACACATCATGAGGTTATTTAATAATTTACAATTCCACTTTTATTTATTTAATAATTCACAATTGTATTTTTACATAATTGGAGTGGTATCATAATTTCATATTACTTCATAATTATTTAATTCCTCCAGTTTAAATGTAGGGCTCCACATATTGTTGCATAATTTTGATTGATTTGAAATATTTGCTGGCTTGAGTCCCGGCTGGGCCAGTTTGGCATTTTTGTGTGGAGTTTGCATGTTCTCCCTGTGTTCGCATGGGTTTCCTCCAGGTGCTCCAGTTTCCCCCACAGTCCAAAGACATGCACTATAGGTGAACTGAATTAACTAAATTGGCCATAGTGACTGAGAGTGTATGGGTGTTTCCCAGTACTGTGTTGCAGCTGGAAGGGCATCCGCTGCATAAAACATATGCTGGAATAGTTGGCGGTTCATTCCGCTGTAGCGACCCCTGATAAAAAAGGAACTAAACCTGAAGAAAAATGAATGAATGAAAGAATTGATTGATTTAATAAAACTGAATAGTGTAATAACAGTGCATATATAACAAATTCACTTTTTTCACATTTTGTTATATTACAGTCATAAAATATAACATAAAATGTACTCTAGCATTGAAAAAGGATTGTACTTTAGCATAGTCATGTAATCAGTGAAATTTATATTGTACGGTAAACAGGTGTGTGTGTGTGTTAGAGAGCCATTTTTTGAAATGGTACCAAAATGGTTTATAAACCAATACTTTTTTAAAAAGTATCTATTTGGAGAGGTGACAAAGAACCTGATGGTCATTCTGAAAGAGTTCCAGCATTTCCATGTGTACATCTCTGCAGCACTTCAACAATCAGCCCTGTATGGTAGAATATTTAAACCTGGAGTTTTTCAAAACACACCTGAAGGAAACTCAGTCCATAATAAATAGAATTGCATAGATCTACTGTTCCAGAGCACCGTGGACCTTAGACTAGGGCAAGAGATCACCTTTTAATAAGACAATGAACCTAAGCACACAATCAATATAGCAAATAAGTGGCAATGGGACAACCTTGTAAATGAGCTTGAGTGGCCCAGCAAGTCCAGATCTGAACTCGATTGAACATCTCTAGAGAGATCTGAACATGGCACAGACACACTACATCCAACCTGATGGAGCTTAAGAGGTACTGCAAAGAGTGGGAGAATCTGCCCAAAAATACAAAAAAAGTTTGTAGCATCTCACTCAAAAAGACTTGAGGCTGTTTTCAATGACAAAGGGTGTACTTGCACTATATGTTATCCGAACCGTGCCCAAATGCATTTCCCGGTTCGTTTGACAAGTGACAACTGAACAGCCGCATCTTCGAAGACATAAGCGTGCTCAGGTTTGGAAAGTAAATTGCCATGTGAGTGCAGGCCGTTAGGGGAGAGGGAAGGGGGGAACAATTGCACCCCCGCAGTTCAAGGCAACTGTCCCTAATGTGAGTAAGCCTCAAAGGGGTTTCAACCAAGTATTAAGCAAAGAATTTAAATACTTATGTACATGTGAATTTTTATTTATTTATTTATTAGCAATATCAAGCAAGATTTCAAAAACTTGTTTTCATTATGGGGTATTGCTTGTTGAATTTTTTTATTTGTCATGGCATTTGGTGAAGCATGCACTGTACAAATATCTCGCTCTGAGTTTTTCCAATATTCAATTCATGTTTATTTCTATAGCGCTTTCACAATGTAGATTGTGTCAGTGCAGCTTCACATAGAAGTTCTAGTAAATTGAAACTTTAAATTTCACTGCTGAAAATCCAAACACTGAAGAGCAAATCCATCCATGCACAGCTCCACAATTCCCAATACAAATCTAAAAATCTTAGATGCATTTACTTGGGTTGTAAAATGAAGACATCAAGTCTATTTTCTGAAAAAAAAATGAGCAAAATTAACTGTTCTTAGTTAAAACAGGAACTATCAATTGGATAGATCCTGTTTAACTTAAGTTGATGTTTCAGAGAACAAATTCTTGTTATTTTCTTAAATCATTCATGTTCATACTTTTCACAGAAAGCACTTTTTATCTCCTTCTCAAGTAAATATATATTTTTTGGGCTGAGTAATAGAACCCTGAGGCGTTTTCTTTGCAAAATCAATAATAATGTTAGGGAGATCTGTAAAAATTTTTTGATTGAAATCTGAATTGTTTTGCTAATACATTTGAATGTATTTGAATTGTTGCTAATACATTTCATGTTTTCTATCAACTCCCATTCAGAGACCATACTGACGTTTTGTGATCCCTTCAAAATGCTCATTACATTTTATTTACATGGCCTTTAAAAATGACCTACATAAAACCTGCAGAAACCCTGATCAATGACACTTCAAAGGTCAAATTTAATATGATATCTGATAACCCAGTATATCTGATGCGTGTTATATATTCACCAAAAACAGATGGCAGTTGGGATAAGATTACCCCGTCATGACTTCTTGCTCCAGGTCATCTTACGCCAGTAGCAGAGCAAATACCTTTGCGTGAAATAAGACACAAGGCCTGCTTCGTGAATTTTTACTATTGGGGGACAGATCTGTTTGTCCCTGATCTGTTATCATCACCTTTCAGGCTGACATTTTGCCGCTCTTATAGCTCCGAGCTCAAAGCACTGCTTTAATTCCCAGGGGGCAGATGATCAAACCCTTGATTATCAAATATCATCTTAAAGTCCAGGTCTGAGTCAGATCTCTTTGTCATTTCGATTTCGTCTTTCTTTTAAGTTTCTTGCTTAGCCCTCCACCATGCAACAAGGTGGACGATTTAGATAAATGGCTACACCAAAGTCCGGATGGCTGCAGTTTAGGCTGCGCACTGACCAGCCATTATTTCCTCTTTAGCTCTGTCGGACGTCCAGCATTATGCATGTAATTTCGCTCTGCCTAAAGCCCCTGGATTGAGATTGAATAGGTGTGGCTTTATTGTTCACAGGACCGAAAGGAACGTATAAAGCAGATGAGAGGCTTAGGTTCAGCGTGGGGCCTTTCGTCAGTGTGCCGCTCGGTTCTGTGTACGGCAGCAGAAGGCAGGGGTCTGTTCGTTCTGTCACCAGAGACATGAGGAGCCAAAGCTTCAAAGCGTCTCTGTAATCTGCCTGAACATCACAGACACCAGGAAGTGACTGTCTAACCGGCGCGCTGTCCCCGCCAAGAGCAGCGCACGCACACATACACACTAATGAAAGTGAGATAAAGGGATCATTCACGCAGCAAGCGCTGGCTGTTCTGATAAAAACACAGAGAAAATGAAAATCAGTGGGGTTCTGCTTTTCCGTCATTATTTTATGCCTTGTAGAAACGTTTTCTTCAAGAAATCGAGCATGGGGCATCAACGATTTCATTTGGGTGCGCAATGCAAGTGGACGTTTCATTTGTAAATAGATTTGAGGATGATTTAATTCAGAGCTGACATGGGTATCTTTCATATGTGCAAAGAGTTTTGATGGAGAAATCATCATTAGGGCAAAATACATAATTCAGTTTGATATAGAATGTGTGTGTATAGGGTTCAAATGATCTGAATGTATATGAAATGTCATTATACAATTATTAATATCTTTAAAATGTTCTTAACTTGTGGTAGTGAAAAGGTGTTTGTGTGTGTGTTTCTCAGTCATTTTTGAATTTTCACTTTACCAGTTTAGCCCTGTAGCCAGCGGCGGTTCGGGTGGTTCAAAAGACCTACCCCTCACTGACAAAGGTCCAGATTTTGTCCCATACATGAGCTCACTTGTGCTCACTGTTTTGCTATGCCATAATAAATTATCCCCTGCTATGCTGTAATAAATTGTGAAAATAACGCTGTCACTTCAGTTAGCCAACTAAGGTCGCAAGTTCCATCGTTACAAATGTAACGTAACGTTGTTCGGTGTTTCTCAAATCCATTGTTCCAACGAATATTCGCAAACCGCGTCGCAAACTTGTACGCATGCAACTGCACCTCTAGAACTGTAGTTAGAAGTAAAGTTCTCAGTTATCCCCCTATGCCCTATCCCTTTCTAACATTCCAAGATTTAAACTTGGAATGATTAAAAAATAACATTAAGGTCATCTCTCTTAGGTGTAATTTGCTTTCAAAGTATTTTTACAGTTCAGCTTCAGATCTTCATATTGACAATTGCGTTGCCTTTGTTGTGCACTTTTATGCCATTTTGAACGCAGCCATGGCTCATGACTAAAGCTATAGGTGACCTATTATTTAAATATGGAATTTACATTGTCTTTAAAGCTTGAAAACAAAAATATATAGCATTTGTTAATGTTTTTAATTTATAGTAGGCTATTTATTTAGAAATGTATCTGTACTGTATATGACATGGGTCTGTTGGTTAGAATATTTCTGCAGTGGCTTGAATGTGTCAGATTGTAAAAGTAGACTTTTCAAAAAGTAAAGATAAATAAACTACCCTACTCAATAATAATAATAATAATAATAATAATAATAATAATTATTATTATTTTTATTATTAATGTAGGATTTTTTTCATTTCCAAATAATAAAAGTTAAATTTCATTTCTTAATAAATAGCCTCATTATTTATTTATTTTTAGGATTTATATATGATATTACAATACATGTTAGCTTTTTTAAGTAATTTTATGTATTAGAATAGAAAATTTAATGTTCTGAATAATATTTGTAAAGGAAAGACAGGACCTATATGTGTCATTTACATATATTTGATTAATATGGAAAGTGAGTGCATGTTTTTACTAAAACTAATATTGGATTTTTAAAAAAAAATGCAACCTATTTAAACATTTATAATTAAATATAAAGTCAGGGTGCATAACGAGTAGGGTCTGTCTGCAGACTGCAAGACAGGGGCTTAACATGACGAGGCCTTAGGGGCGTAACTTGTAGCATGTTAGAGGCATAAGTTGGAGACCCACATGTCAAAACTATGTTGTCGACAAGATGGCGCTGTACAACTTTTATTATTGTCTTTATTGTATTATTATGTGCGAAATAGCCTGTGTTTTATAGTATGTGTGAAATAGCCTTGTATAGTATTTGTTGAAATAGTACTTGTATAGCCTGTCTCATGTGTATAGTATATGTTAGTTATGTATAGATTTGTTTTTTAAAATAGCTTTTATGTCCAGTGTTGTGTTTGTATTTATGATTAATTCATTAAGCATCGTTGTCCTGCGAGACACAATATTTCATTCATCTGCATGTCCACACATGTAGCGATGAAAATAAAGTTCAACTTGACTTGAAATCTTGTCTCTGTTAAACAGCATTTGGGAAATATGTTTAAATGAATTAAAATTTTACAGGAGGGCTAATAATTGTGACTTCAACTGTATATCACAAAACATGATTGGAGACCCACATGTCAAAACTATTTTGTCTGCAAGAACTGTAAATCAGTTATTATTGTCTAAACCTACTCCACACCTAAACCCAACCATCACAGTTATTAACGTCTATACCGACCACAACCCTAAACCCAACTTTCATCATTATTAACGTCTACACCTTCCCCAAACCTAAACCCAACCATCACAGCTTTTAAGGTACAGCCGTGAGTTGCAGAGGTTGATGCGTTCACCATTGTACTGTAATTTGCAACTACAGGGAGCGACACAAAGTAGGCTAACTGTCATGACAAAATGGATGAAGAAGTCAGCAAGTGGAGTTGCATTGTGCAGTTGCTAAATGAATGAATATAATAAGATATCAAATGAATATGTTGTGGATAAATTTGTTAAACTCAAAATGTTCTCTGGTAAGGATTTCAGCCATCTTGCCAACAACATCTTGTTGTGACATCTCGCATGGTACAATCTCAATAACTGCAAGTTTCACTTCTAACTTACTACAAGTTAAGCCCCTTCGTCTTACACACCCCTGTCTTGCAGTCTGCAGACAGATACACTTGTGAATAACTGCATAAAGGTCCACTTTTTAAGAAAAAAAACCCACACCTTTCACCAGGCTGGCTACAGGCCTGCAGTTATTAACTCTATATACTACATTAACTCTTTAACATCCAGAGAGCAACAGCATGTTTGTCAGCCTTCGTCAGATCAGTTTTCCCATCAACATCTTTTGCTCTTGGTCCACACTTATTTTCACATTCATTCTGTGTTTGGAGTTAAGACATTCATTACGACAGGTGTTAAGACAGGTGATTGTCAGTTTTGGTTTTGTCTAGGGCTGTGCAATATTAAAGAAAAATCCAATAACAAAATCGATAAATCGATATGCGAAACTTATGTTTAAGGTAAAAGAAAGAATCACCTTTTGAAAAATGAAAAGCCATGTTTTACAGTTACTGCATAAAAAAATCTGACAATTAAAAAGTAAACAAGCTAAAATAGATGTTTTGCTAAACTTTGCTCCACTGGTATTGTTTTAGCAATTTAAAAACATTAAGAACAACCATGTAAACTAAAACACTTGAAAATAAGTGTAGTTACTTCTCTGGCGCTGTATAGCTTTCTTAAACAAGATTTGATCGCTTTGTCATATTTCAGTATCCATATGAAAATCTAATAATAATAATACAAAAAAAAATAGTATAATAAAATAAATCTAAATAAATAAACATTTTTATCCTTCTTGGGTTTAAATACAGTGTTTACTATATCAGGTGACATGGTGGGTCAGTGGTTAGCACTGTCGCCTCACAGCAAGAAGTTCACTAATTTAAATCTCAGCTGGGTCAGGTGGCATTTCTGTGTGGAGTTTGCTTGTTCTCTCTGTGTTAGTGTGGGTTTCCTTCGGATGCTCCAGTTTCCCCCACAGTCCAAACACATGCAGTATAAGTGAAATGGATGAACTAAATTGATTGTAGTTTATGAGTGTGTGTGTGAATGCGAGAGTGTATGGATGTTTCCCAGTACTGGGTTGCGACTGGAAGGGCATCCATTGCATAAAACATATGCCAGAATAATTGGCGGTTCAATCCACTGCGGTGACTCCTGAAATATAAGGGACTAAGCCAAAGAAAAAGGAATAAATGAATCAGTGTTTACTATGTCAATTTACTGCCTGAAAAGTCTCTCAGATGGTGTGTTACTGGCACAAACCATTGAAATCACAGTTTGCACATTTGCAATATTTTGATCATTGTGATATATTGTGCAGCCCTAGTCATTTCTCTGTCAGGGATGTGTGAATTAGCCTTAGATTATGCTGGTCATGATGTGTTAATTCATTTAGTTGCAATCTGAAGTTTATCAAGGCATCCAATCCCAAATTTGTATTAAAGGATTAAACCCTCTTTGCGGTTCATCATTTTATCACATTTAATGAGTGTACGCCCAGCTATTCATTCTCTCTGATAACCCTTCAGATAGAGCATTAGTGAGCAATACTCAGTAGACCATAGTCTTGTCTGACTTTACTAAACCCCTCCATGTGGCTGCCTATCAGCCGGAGTCTGGGGACTTGTTACCGCAAGTAGACCCCGTTGAACAGGAAGCGAAGAGAGCCTGATTTCCCCTGAGCATCTGACAGATGAATGGACCCCCAGCAGCCTGTCAAACACCTTCACTTCTTCCGCTTTCATGCTTTGGGATTTTTAGTGTAGTTGCCTTAAAAAGGAACATGCAGGCCTACTTGTTTAAATAAGTGAACACCACACAGTAGTAGCAGGTGCCTGGAGAAGCTCCAAACATTTTTACCTGCAAAAAAAGTGAAGGCATCACTAAACTGCCTCCTTTGAGAGTACAGCGGTGAAAACAGCATGAAGTAAACAGATTCTTCAGTGCAGATTTCCTCTATCAATGACCGTGACTGATACATTCAAGATACAATCCAGTACAGACCACAATGACGTGCTGCTGTAGTGAGTGTCCCACAAAATAACTCACCCAGCAGCCTTTCTATATTGGCAGCTGTCATATTTGAACTAGGAAAGGAAAAAAACATGCAGAGTTTAAGGCAAAATTATTTGCCCTCCTGTGATTTATGTGTGTGTGTATATTTTTACATTTCCCAAGTAATGTTTAACAGAGCAAGCACTGTAAAAGTAGTCGATTAATTAAACTTTTTTTTTTTTTTTTTTTACAAATTTAAGTAGATTGAACATAAAACAATTAAGTTGTCCAGCCCCCAAAAAAACTCAAGAATTGTGTTTTAGCTTATTTCAAAGGGCCATGAACCCCCCTATTTCAGTTCAAGTCTACCTCAGAATAAAAAAAAATGCTCTGAGATGCATGGAGCGCTGCGGGCAGAGGGAGGAGTGGGCGTGGCCAGCAGAGAGGGAGCAAACAACTGTTGTCAGTTGGCTCACAAAAAGAGACACAAACCATGAGAAGACACATGACTTTATAATTAAAATGCAAAGAAATAAACAGTAAGTAATTTAATGCTCTGCTACATTAGTTATTTGCAATTTCATATACACATAACCACAATTTGTTATATCATCATAAAGAATATCATGTTTATGTAAGCACTATAAATGAGGAAGACTCACTACTCCTCAATCCCTGGGTCTGAATGCAGACACAGTGGAGCAGTACAGCAGGTCTCTTGCCCCATCTATTCTAACCATTAACCCTGCCGGTAATCTGGAGGATTTTAATCATATGCGAACACAGCAGCATGGATGTAGGCGATGTGTCTGAATGGTAGCAAACTCAACTGATAAAAGACAGTCCACCATTCTCCAGTTCTCGTACAGCTCTCCCGACTAAAATGCTTGCTGTAAACCAACAGATTTGCTGTATTGGCCCTGACAGAATCACGGGGAAAAACATGCAACAATCCAGTGGATCATGGAAACAAACTTACGAACAGTGATGTGTGCAGACTTGGCAGGTCTGCGCTATGAATAATAATGAGAAACCGATGCGTCATCACTCCACTAGCTGATTTGCGCTATGTCACCGATTTTAATCCCGCCCCAAAAATGATTTTAAACCTGGAATATGAAATTAGCTCAAAATTATCCAGTTTTCCCCACAATTAAAGCTGACAGGTGCTAACGTTATTTTGACTGATGCTCAACACACACAAATCTGTTAAAATCTAAAAAAAAAAGTACTTGGATAAAAGTAGTTTAAACAAGCAGTGGAAATTGTTTGAGTGAGGAAATTTTCACATAATTTCCTGTAATATAAATTCTTCTGGAAAACGTCTTTTTTTGTTGTTTGACTGGCATTATTTAATAATTTTTTAAACAACTTTTAAGACCCAGATTATTATCCCCCTTAAGTTTTTGGTTCCATTGACTAATGACTGTTGTCCAATGACTTGCCTAAATAATCTAAAAAAAACGTAGTTAAGCCTTTAAACAGCTTGAATACTAGTAGCTTGTAAAATATTATGTTCTGTCTTTATGGCAAAGACATAAAAAATTTGTTATTAAAACTATTATGTTTAAAAATGAGTTGAATGTGTTGAAATAGCCTTGTATAGTGTTGTATAGTATGTGTGAAATATCCTTGTACAGTATTGAAATAGTACTTGTATAAGCTGTCTTATGTGTATAGTTTAAGTATCTTATAGTATATGTTAGTTATGTATAGATTTTTAATAGCTCTTGTGTCCAGTGTTGTGTTTGTATTTATGATAGCTATGTATGTAGCACCGTTGTACTGCTAGGCACGACATTTTGTTCCTCTTTATGTCCACACATGTAGTTGAATGACAATAAAGCTCGACTCGACTTGACTTGAAATCTAGTCTCTAAACAGCATTTGGGAAATATTTTAAAATGAATACAAATTTTACAGGAGGGCTAATAATTTTGACTTCAACTGTATATGATCACAAAGGGATTGTTAACCCCAAAAAGTTAAAACTGGAAACCATTGACATCCATAGCAGGAAAACAGACTTACTATTACTACTAAGTCAGTTGCTACCAGTTTTCAACATTCTTCAAAATATCTTCTTTGGGTTCAGCAGAACAGAATGAAAAAAATAATTTTGTTTGATCACTTGAGAGATAAAGATCATATTTCTAAAGATGAGATGAATATAAAGATATCTTTCTTTTGAAAATGTTAAGCCTCTAAACATTGTAAATAACAGACTTTAGAACTCCAAAAGTCTATGCGCACTGAACATATCCACTGAAAGGTTTAAAAGCAGAAATGTGCTTGATTGAATCTGAGTTTATTTATTTCAATTAGATTCAATTTTATTTAAAGAAAAATAGATAAGTGACAAAAAGGTGGTGGCACTGACTTAACAATTTGTCAAGGACACTTTGAATTTTGTGTGCATCTAATCCTTCTAAAATATCCAAAAAACACTAAAACATAAAGTATATTTGTTTTATGTGTCATATATTTTGCTAACTAATGTACTTTATCTCGATTTTTTTTTTTTTTTATGTTCAAAATCCAGAGAATAAGCAATACGAACTAGTGTCGCAGCAATTAATCCTTTAATACAGGAGAACTGTGGTCTCCATGCTGATTATATCAAACACCCTCGATTGCCAGAATGATTTTTAAAAAAATAAAAAACAGGGAAACACCAAAAACACTTTAATATGTTGTGCGTTTAATCACAGAGCAGCATTATAACTGAACCTTAAAATGTATTGTGTTTTTTTTTTTTTTATTATAATATACAAAAGGTACACAATTTGAGATGATACAATTACAAAGAAAATGAAACAATAGCAAAAATACCAAAAACAACAACAATACAGTCAAATACTGTGTCTGTGTGTGTGTGTCTGTGTGTCTGTGTGTCTGTGTGCATGTAAAGGTAACTTGGTAAAGAGGTCAGAGTACTTACAAAAGGAACTATAACAGTCGCTAAATGAAGCAAGTAACATATAAGTAACAAGTAATATATATATATATATATATATATATAAAGGGGGAAAAAATCAGATAGAAAGAAACCAGTCAATGATAAGGAGTGACAACAATGCTAGTGATATAATGATAGTAATAATGACAGTAACAAGCAAGAAAGGACAACAGTAATAATATTAACAACAACCACTACAATAATAATAAAAATAAATCCCGAGTACTACACCAACTACTACTACTACAGATAGTTTCTAATGCAACAACTGTTACTACTGCTACTACAGCCACAACCACTACTGCCACTTAATACACAATGTATTAAGTATGTTAAAACAGCACTGCTTCTTCCTCCGTGATGTCGAGCGTAGGAAGTGGAAGCGGTCGACTGTGGCATAATAAAAGCTCTGCTGCTTTTGTGCCGCATCATGCTTTCATTTCAGCAGCAATTACTTTAGCTTACAAAGCTTCACTTTGACAGCTCTCAGCCTCACTCTGCTTCATACTAACCTGATAATAAGTTTTGAATACTTCAATTTATCCATGAACATGAATTTTGCAGGAGTACATTTATTTTTTATTTTTTGTTTATGCTTTTGAATTGCATAATGGGACCTTGATCTTTCTTCCAACAACTTTTAACCTTAAAAAGTTTGAAAACTTTCATAAATTTTTATTAACATTTTTAATAGGGATATATTGACTTATTTTATTTTCCCATGATTCCACACTCAGTCACAGCATCCAACCACTCCTTTGTTTGTTTTGAATATGCGCTATCTAGCGACAATATTACATACTGTGCCTTTAATGATTTCTGTTATTGTTTTGAATAAGCACCATGCACCATCTAGTGGTGAAACGTGCATACTGTGGTTTTCAGCTCTGCTGTTTTTGTGCTGTAGTGGTCTCAAATTTAATCTTAACAGCGAGACAGACTTTAACCTCATCTGACTTTACCTCGGTTTTAAATTAGAATTAAAGATGAAGGCATCCAAAAGTGTCCAAAAACCTTTACTACTTTGCAGACTGCGTGTGTTTTTATGTTAATTACACAGTAATCGACTCCCTACAGCAAAGGCATCTAGCATAATTACAGTCGGGCGAATTCACTCGACTCCTGTTGATCTAAATCTGTGTGTGACTGGCCACTAGCCAGCGACTGGCTGTAATGCGGAGAAAGCAGTGAATCTCTGGGTGTCAGCTGACATGCAGTTATAGCAGCAGCCGCTCCTGGAACTCCCCTCATTCTTGGGGAGCAGCAACAGCCATTCCAGAGTTGTGTAATTAGCTGGAGTTTAATTAAAGAGCGATTTGAAGCAGGCAGCCTGAGAGGCACAATAAAGCTGCTTATAAAACAGAAATTAAATGCTTTACAAGCTCTGTGTTGTCCTTCAAGGCTGTATTGAATTTGCAGAAACTTTACACAAAGGTTTCGCGTTTAACATTCTCAGGCCTTCTCGTCTCTCCAGTGTTTGCTATTAAAAAGAAAACGGGCCTTATCAAAAGCCCACCGCAGATGAAATGCATTACCGTATGCCGCTACTCAATTTTGATATTCAAATGAAGTAAACAATTATCCAAGACACACTATGCTGCTAATTAAACAAGTGATTTAATCATTTAAAATGGTTGTCATTATATTAAGACAATTTGAGCAAGGCAATTAATATTTTATTAAGCACGGCAGCTTTTGAATTCACTTGCACATGAGTTTTGGTGTTATTTATTTATTGAATTAGAGAAGCTGTGCGCTTTTCTCTCTCCGTACTTTTCGTACAGTCTCGCTCCATGGCTTCAGGAATCACGACAGACCCAGGAGGGGCTCTTTGCTGTATAAACACACTCCCACATGCATGTTGTCATGTGTGTGAGATAATTGCATTAATCCATCATACACAACTTATATTACTGCAAATTATTAGAATTATGTTACACATATTTTAATCCACTACATTTTTCACTCCCGGGCCTAAAGAACGTGTGCCATTGTGTTTGCCAGGGCTTAGTGCTTTTCTGCAATCGCTTAAGGCATGGGTCTCAAACTCGATTCCTGGAGGGCCGCAGCTCTGCACAGTTTTGCTCCAACCCTAATCAAACACAGCAGATCCAAATAATCAAGAGTCTTGAACACCTTGACTGCGTCCGAAATGCATTCTTCCATACTGTACAGTACGCTAAATCAGTATGTGAGCCGAGTAGTATGTCCGAAATTCATAGAATTCGAAAAATCAGTGTGCGAGAAGTACCCGGATGACTTACTACTTTCCGCGAGATTCTGAAGTGCGCATCCCATGCATGCTGCGCCATCCAATGATGCCCCCGAGAGAATTCATGAATAGGAAGTTGAAGCAACACAACTGACGCGGGTAGGTCACCCTGACAAAATGGCGGATGGAGTACGTCCGAATTCAATCATACTTCTTGCATCCATACTGTATAGAACGTACTTTTCTAACGGCCGAGTAGTACGGTTTAAATTCAAATGCAGTACCTACTGAGTAGTAGGCGGTTTCGAACGCAGCCCTTGATTAGTTGCATCAGCTGTGTTTAGCCCAGGTTCATTCTGAAAACGAACCTCTATATACATTTCTGGAGACCGTGAAATATGTCCCTGGGGGTATGTTTTTTTTTTTGAGTTTTTTGTGAATCCACCAGAGGGCTGCTGTGTATGCTTTTTAAGATCTCAAATTTCTCTTGCGAGTGCCATTCGCACCTGCTGTTCTCACGTAAACCCACCAGAGGCGGCTGTCGACGGACTATTTGACTGATTGATTGATCGATTGACCCACCCTCCTCCTTCCCTAAACCAACCAATTTTATTGATTGACACACCCACATACTTCCCTAAACCCAACCAACAATTTTCTAAAGCAATCAAAAAAGGAAAAGCCCTCATCTGATTTTTACCACATTCTCACCTTGTATTTACTTGTTTATTTAATTTTTTGGATTCTGTTTTGTCTTACCTGCTTTCTGGAATTGTTCTTCACTGGACTCGAATCTCATCATGGTCTACTCCATTCTGCGTCCCAAGTCTGGCCGATGTACATGGCGAGCTAAAGGGACAAACTTGTAACAGCGGGAAGCCGTCCATACGGAGGTAAGCGGTCAGCTGGTAAGCACGAAAAGGAATGGCATCATACCGCCCCATAGCATTAGTTAAAAAAATTAAATCCAGACAAACATACCTCTGGCTACATAATTTGCGATCTCCAGAAACGGATGTAGGGCTACATTTCAGAATGAGCCTATGTTGGCTGTGTTTGATTGGGGCTGGAGAAAAACTGTGCAGAGCTGCTGCCCTCCAGGAATCGAGTTTGAGACCTATGCCTTAAAGGGTTTGAGGAGGTGTCATGAGTTTACCTGAGTAAGGAGACACTCATTTCAAATCAGTCTACTATCTAACATGTAAGAGCATTTAACATTTAAAATAGGTTCAGCTCAAAACAGACTTTAAGACACCAGCGAGTGTCCAAAAGAACTCCAGATTGTGATCTGATGTAGATTCCGATTACTCTATGAGACAGAAATGCAGTGACAGTTTTGTATGTGATACTAATTGTTTCTTATGTTAACAGTTAGCATAATAAATATACATTGTTTAAAAAAATACCAGACGCTATTACTTGTAGAACTTACGTACTTACAAGCATAATCATAACTGTTTTTGGTTTCATATTTTCTTTTCTTTTTTTATTTTGTACATTGGGAAAATGTGGATTTTAATCCAACAAAAAATGGATAAAAATTTCTTTTGATTTTTCCCACCTTCTAACCATATAGAATCCAAAGGCCCGTTTCCACTGAGTGGTACGGGTCGGTAAGGGTCATTTTTATTAGGTTTGCGTTTCCACTGCCAAAAGGGTACCAATGGTGGCCGTGGTGTATGACAAAGTTTCAGTCAACGTCATTCTCGTTTGAGAAAATGTCAAAGTCAAGCTGTACGGGTCGTTCATATATCATATGAGAAGCACTTTTCACAAAACAAATGCTTTACACACATAAATACTTGTGTATAAATGTTCATTACTAATCTTTCTATGAGCATGATTTGATTATAACTGCAGATAAATTATGCAAAATAGCCTACTGTCTGCAATTATATAAAATAAATAAATAAATAAAAACCCATACAGACCCTTACAGTTTTCGATACTGTATGTTACCAATTACGGAAAAACTACACATAGCATACATTTAATCCTTATTTGTGTTCAAGTACAACAGGCAAAATATAGCCCACAGTCAGTGCAAACCTCTCATCTGTATCTTTAATCTTCACCAGCACAAGTAACCTCTGTTAAAAAATTAGAACAATAGAACAATATTTAGTGCAGTATTACCTCAGAATATTGTCCTGAAGGTGTTGGCAGCAATCTAAAGTGCAGGCTTTCTCAAATAAGTGCTATATTGAAGAACAACAGCACACACATCCTCCCTTTCTGTTGCTGTTGAAAAACAGCGTCAGTTCACCAGCAAGTCTGCATCTGCACATACCTCTATATGCAACATGAAGATTGCTTTTCAAAATATCATTAGCTTATTAATGTTAATGTCATATATAAGGATGCTCCGATTGATCCACCAGAGATACAGTTGAAGTCAGAACTATTAGCCCCTCTTTGGAATTTTTTTTCTTTTTTAAATATTTCCCAAAATTATGTTTAACAGAGCAAGGAAATTTTCACAGTATTTCTGATAATATTTTTCCTCCAGAGAAAGTCTTAATTGTTTTATTTCGGCTAGAAAAAAAGAAGTTTTCTATTTTATTTAAAAGCATTTTGAGGTCAAAATTATTAGCCCCTTTAAGCTATATTTTTTTTCGCTAGTCTACAGAACAAACATCATTATACAATAACTTGCTTATTTACCCTAACCTGCCTAGTTAACCAAATGAACCTAGTTAAGCCTTTAATGTCACTTTAAGCTGTATAGAAATGTCTTGAAAAATATCTAGCTCAAATATTATTTACTGTCATCATGGCAAAGATAAAATAAATCAGTTATTAGAAATGACTTATTAAAACTATTATGTTTAGAAGTGTGTTGGAAAAAAAATTCTCTCCGTTAAACAGAAATTGAGGGAAAAAATAAACAGGGGGGATAATAATTCTGACTTCAACTGTAGGTATCGGCTGATAATCACATTTGATGACTCGATCGGTACTCGCTAATCTGGCCGATTGCAAGTGTTCGTTTACAGGTTTGCAAGCAGAGGAGGATCCATTTTAACTTCTTATGCATAAAAATTATCCAAACTTTTTCTTGATTGAGACATGTTGAAATCTTCTTTCATCATTTGCAATGTTTCTAAATTGCTTTTTTAGTCATGTTTCTTACAGTTTTTTTTATCCCTCTTCTCTATTATTTTCTGTAAAGCTGCTTCTGACCATGACTTGTGCACACTAAATGGTTATAAGAGACGTGTTTAAGGGATTATATGCAACATACTTCATTTATTCTCCTAGGAAAGGAGAGATCTGCACTCAAGTATCATAGTTAAAGGGAAAATGTGCTGTATGCAATGTTAAAGGAATATAAAGCTTGAAGCATCAGAATAGGTACTCGGTATTGGCCAATCACCATGACAAGGAATCGGTGCTCTGTATCGGCTCCAAAAATCCTGATCGGAGCATCCCTAATCATAAATAATGTTCATTTTCTTGTACGCTGTGATTGTTGCAGCATAGGCTCATTCTGAAAACATAGCCCTCCACACATTTCTGGACATCATCTGCATTTCGTACAGGCCGGTATGACGCTGTTCCTTTTCGCGCTTACCAGCTGACCACTTACCTCCACGTGGACGGCTTTCCCACTGTTACCAGTTTGTCCAGTTAGCTCGCCATGTACGTCAGTGGACTTGAGATGCAGAGATAAGTTGACCACGACGACAGGGTTCTAGTCTGGTGAAGAAGGCTTTTCTTTTTTTTGGATTGCTTTTTAAAACTGTCGATTGGGTTTAGGAAAGTGGGTGGGCAGGTCAATCGGTGCTTTTATAAACACTATTGGTTGGGTTTAGGGAAAGAGGAGGATGGGTCAGTCGATCAGTCAGTCATTCAGTCAGTCGACAGCGGCCTCTGGTGGATTTACGGGAGAACAGCAGGCACGAATGGCACTCGAGAGAGAAATTTGAGATCTGAAAAAGCATACACAACAGCCTCTGGTAAATTCACGAAAACAAAAACTGCAAAAAAAAACAAAACATACCTACTGGGACTTATTTGGCACTCTCCAGAAATGTATATAGCGGTACGTGGATTGTTTTGTTTTTATAAGCTGCTATTGCTATTATTACTGTTTTGCTTGTATATGCTTTTTCGACTCTCAAGGTGCCTGTAGCCTTTGACTTGCATTATATGAATCACAAAGGACCGAGGTTTCACCTACACTTTTGATGGCCAGCAGAAAAGTAAATTAGCAGTAAATTGTAATTAGCGTAAAGTTTATTGATATTTCATCATAGAAGAAACTGAGTAACAACTGATAATGCAGCCAAGCAGGAGATTTAGCACGTTTAGTCTAATATTTCTCTGAAATATTTTCTACAGCCGCGAGTGCAAACGTTGGCTACCGCGCCTGTTTCTGCCTGTCATAGTGAAGTGCATCAATGTCAACACTGCGTCCACAGACACATCACAACCAGTCGCAGAACACAGGGGTTAGGCTGTATTTTAAGGACCGTCTCACTCCAGTGCCAGCAAGTTTACTTATTTTGGAATGGATCGCTGCCTGCTATGTAGAGTGTGTTAACGTTGGTGCCAGCTGAAATATAATTTCAGTGATGGATAGCCTCATATTGTATGATTTATTTCAGACTCACAGACGTGGGCAGTGGTTAAACCTACAAAAGCTACTGCCAAAAGATCGTTTTTGCTTCGTAACCCCATGATATTGCATGATCAAATGTGTTTGCTGCTCACCTACTTGCCAAAGTGGAGAATAGAGGGCTTGATAGGAAACTGATATTTGTTTTATGCTACTATAAAGAGCTACTGTTGGACACAGCTGATAAGGAGGACACCACATTATGTTCAGTTACTGGTTAAATGGGCTTGAGTTTTCTAACTAAGGTGAATTTGTGCTACAGATTCCAGGTGAAAGATAATCGTATTCTCCTCACAAATGAGCCAAGATCACGCTCTGCCTTCTGTTTAGCAGGACTAAGCACATTCGCCAGACGGCGAGTCTGTTGGGCATGAATGGAGAATTGCATCAAGACTAATTAAATGACCAGAAATTATCAAAGCCCAACAAAAAACGATTAAAACGTGATGATGTCATCTGTCTCGGCGGATTTGCCTTTAAGCCTTTTTGTTGGAGAAGGGCTGAGGGCTTCGATGGCTTCAGCAGATGTTTGGGCTGAGAGTTGTATAAAGAGCCCAGAAGGCTATTTTTTTTTTTGTTGCTGTGAAATATTTCGCTGCTTTATTGTCATTACAGATGTAGACTTGATGATTTAAGGAGTGATATAGACAGTAAAAGGACTGTTGTGTTGAGTACGTCAACGTTACTTGACCTTCCTTTAAGAGACGTGACCACTGAAATTGTATACAGTCCAGATGTAGAACTCACTGACTTGATTTTTGTGTGTGTAGAGAATGTTTATCACATGATCACCACACCTGTTAAATAATCTGTTTTTTTTTTTTTTTTTTAATTTGCCCCAATTTTCCTTTGTTCTACATTTAAATATTGTGGTAATAAGTAAACAATATGACTGCCAGTTTAAGAGTTGATGACTAGTGACCAGTGTTTTTTCCCCATCAGCTGATATTATTTAAGGTGTCACTAATGCAATATCTTTGGGTGTTGACATTGTCAGACACCTGGGGCCTGTAACATGAAGCCAGATTAGTTGGCTAGCCAGTTAAATTTCTCTCGCTCTTACAATTTACAATCGCTCTTGGTTGCCATGGTATCTTATGCTGCGTGGCTAACCTGCTCTGGGGCAGGATATGTTCTTGTTTAGAGATCACAAACCGAGATTCAACCCAATCAACTGTGAACAAAGTGACACATCTCCAGGTGAAATAAAACCACTACTCCCTATTCTCTTTCTCCTAATGAAAGGACACTATTTAGTAAAAAACTTTCAGATTTAGCTATGATTATTTTCTATAATTATTTTTATTCATTCATTCATTCATTCATTTTCTTTTCGGCTCAGTCCCTTTTTTAATCTGGGGTCGCCACAGCGGAATGAATCACTAACTTATCCAGCGAATGTTTTACGGAGCGGATGCCCTTCCAGCTGCAACCCAACACTGGGAACACCCATTCACCCTTGCATTCGAAAAATAAATTAAGATATTTTCAAGGAAATCTGCTTTCTCATCCTCCGACAGAAAATGATCCTGACCCACCTTGAAAAATTCAAAAAAGAAATCTTCATAGTCAGAGGTTCACTCTGAATTATATCAATCTATGATAAATACTTTTGTGCACACATAAAAACAATAATGAACCTAATTCAAGAGTTTCTTCTCCTCCGTGTCAGTTTAGGGGCATGTTTGCTTGAACACTGTGCTTTTGTCATGCTCATTTCATGCTGCTGATGTGTTACCTCAGATTTCACCTGTGCTTTGTTTCAAACAGAGGACATTGCTCTGTCTAGGGCATCTGGGATATACATCTGTGCCCTATACTGACACTGAAGAAGAAGTTGAACAAATTCATTATTTTTGTTTCATGTATCACAAAAGTATTCTGATAATTAATTCATCATAAAATAAAGACACATGGACTGTTTTGACTGTTTCTATGGGTTTTTGGGGTTTGGAATGACAATGACAGTGAGTAATTTATGACAGAATTACATTTTGTTTAAGTGAACTAAACCTTTAATAATTGTTCTGTGAACTGTAATGATCTGATGGCGTCAGAGTTACTCTCCAGTTATGTTTCATGGGTTCAAATGATCCAGTCAGAGAGGTGGTGCATTCCAAATGGCATCTATCGCCCTCGAAGAGGTACTCCAGAGTGAAAAACAAAACTGACCTGATAATATATAACTATATATAACATATAACTATAATATATATAATATAACTATATTATACACTTTACTATATTTACAACTATAAGTGTCATTCTAAACCAAAGTTGATACCGTTAACTGATACAGCTGATCATGGGCTTGCTAGGCCTATTTTAGGGGGGCTACCCCTAGTATTTCTACTCAGCCCGCCCTAAAACTTTTTGCGATTATTTCATAAACTGTACACTAAATTATCGACTCGTCTCCTTAAATTGATGAGAAAATGGCGGCAGGAATCTGGCCTGCTCTGTCTTTTGTTATTCATTGATCAGCAAACCCCAGTCGTGAACTGCGAGAGAACAGAGGTGTGTGTTTATCGATCAGTTGTTTTTAATATCTGCTTATTTGCAGTTATTTGTATAGATAACCTTTGTATCACCTGTATCCCAATGTCACGGAGGAGCAGTCGAGTTTTCTCGGCGTTCATCTCATCAGCACAGCTGTATCCTCCAGCGAAAAATGTAACTTTTAACGAACATTTCACTATTTTTATTTCAAATTGAACTACCAATATTAAACACTCTACAGTCCGTGTGGCATGAACTATAGCATACAGTCTTGCACAGAAAGGATTAAACACCGTGACAGAAGCACTTAGAGAATGCACTCGTTTTTTAACAGTCCCTGAGTCACTGACAGAGATAGAAAAAATCAAGTGTTGTCATGGTTTTAAAAAATACTTCTTATGTATTATTATCATTCAGATCAAGAAATATGTGAATTAGCCTGTAAGTCTAAAAATATATATTTATATGTGTGCCATTTAATTAGAAAAGTGGCCGGTAATTTATTTACTACATGGAAACAAAAATGCACTTGAATATAGAAAGTGGTTTTTACTACAGTAAACAGGTGTTTACTGTGTAAGCCTATTAAGCCTATTTGGCTTATTCAGAACTCAATTGGTTATGCCTGTCTATGTAATACAGTGAAATACTGTACACAACCCATATTAAACAAACATTTTTAAGTTTATTATTATTAAATTACTACTTTATAAATGTAATATTAGGCTTTATATATATGTATATTCACTGATTCAGATTATCTAGTCAGATTGAATCTCCAGTTAGCGATTCATTGATTTAGATGATCAGTCAGAGTGAGTCTACAGTTCGCGATTCACTGATTCAGATTGACCAGTCAGAACGATGCTGCCTACCAATTAT